>NW_022595244.1:1292523-1307417 GCF_009176505.1 Sitodiplosis mosellana
GTCGTCGTCGTCGTCGTCGTCGTCGTCGTCGTCGTCGTCGTCGTCGTTATTCAACAAGCAACCAGTCAGTCAGCCAGCCAGCTGAGCACGATTAATATTCGGTATGTTACTGTGTACAATACGGGCATAACACAAAATGCACACCATCACTTTCACATTTGCGTTTGAAAATGCTCTCTTTAGCATAGAAACCAGTAAATTCAATGCTTTCAATGCTAATGGATTTTGCATCTTTTCAACGCTCTTCCTGTTTTTTGTCCGAATCAAGATTCACTTGCCCGCCGAAGAAGCAAAGTTTTTAGAAATATTTATGCAAAATTGTTATTTTATTAGGTTGTATAATTGTGAGCAGCCATAATCAACACATTCTCATACTCTTCTGGACTGGACGTGACAAGACTCAGTAAGCGTATACATGGCAAGTACACATGACTTGCTCGGGACCGAAAATAATTATGATACAAGTAGCATATTTTCGTAACAAGCGCCGTACTCTCGTCGGAAAGATTTATAAGCCTTTCTTTTCTTTGGTTGGTTCCGTTTTTCGTGGAAACATAAAAACCAAAGACATAATCATATCTCGGGGAATCGATCGGATAAATAATAAATTGGTTCAATACCGACCGGAGGATTAACGTGATGTTAATATCGCTTCTGCTTGTACTTGTGCTGAGCTGAGCTATGGTTTGGACCATTTCTCGTTTGTCATCATTAACAATCAAAACGGATGGAGTCGCTTTTTTTGGTGGGGACAAAAACCACAGTAAACTCGTAACATTTTTGCTGCGGAATTTGGCTTCCTCCAGTTTCCTACATTTTTATCATTGCCTATGATTAACAAAGTTATGTGATTATATTATGATATTCCATTTCGAAGTTGATGTAATAATTTACAGTTGGCCCATGGTTATCATCGGCCCGATGGCCATGTCGGAATGCCATTTTTAATGTCAAATAAGCAACCGAACTTTGCTGTTTTCTGCAAGTATTGCACGTCTCAAATTGTGTCCGTTGCGTAAACCAATTTTTCCAAAGAGATTATAATGTAGTGTCTGGGTGTATGTGCTGGTTGCTGCTTCACGCTTGGGCTTAGTGAGCTGACCTTCGATGGTGAAAAAGCGTGCTGTAGAGTACACTGTAAATGGTGTTGAAGAAGGCTCTTTCTTTCTATCATTTCACATGCGGATTACGAGTGGGTGGATTAAAGTATGTTTAGTGGCAATTAATGTTATATTGCTCTTGAGCGTGTTTGACTTGAAGTTATCGACTTGATACTATCGATCGATGCAAAACACTTCAACACACTGAAACCCAGCCAATACAATGGGTTCAGTGATTTTCTTTGTTCGGTTTGAACGAGACGCAGAACGAAATATTGAATTCAAAACTTTATACAATGGGACATCAACTTTTTTCCTCCTCATGTAGCCACAATCATTATTTTTATCTATTTGCTTACGCACGTTTTGCATAACAAGAGATACAACGTAAAACAACATGTTTGAATAGCATCTCGAAAGAAAATGTGATCCGTTTTTCTCTCAAAGTCTCAGACGGAAAACAGCAATTAGGCTCTCTCTGGCTTATGTTTTTTCCACTTTGCCTCAAGCAATACACAAACACTAAACGATCCAATGATGAACTCACTTCAACTTATTACCGTATATGGAGAAATATCGATGTTGCGAAGATGGAATATATCTGGTTTCATCGTAAAAAAGAATAAAACTCTCGCTTATTAGCCCGAGCTTATTATTACATTCTTGCGAAAAATGTCTATTGATTTTGCTCTCGTTTTATGCGTATTCCATTCGCCTGCTCTGTCCGTTCGTCCGCTCAGTTTCAATATAACACGAAGCAGCTTATAAAAATCAAGTAATAATTTTGAACGCCTATTAAAGTATGAAGAATGGATTCGCATTAAAAAGAGAGAGGGAGAAAAAGAATAGTTTGGAATGAATCGGAAAATCGGGTGATAAAAATCTCAGCGAGAGAGATAAAATTCAGTGATTTTATGATTGAGTAAAATGAAAAAAAAAAACGAAGAAAAAAATTGTGATATGCTTGATAGAAATGACATAAAATTGATTCAAATCCAAACGAGAGAGAGTCAATTCGAGTTGATTTATTGTGATTAAAAATAACTTTCTCTCGAGAGCGCTTCCCTATCTCTCTCACACGGTATCACTCAATGCTCCATGGTTGGAAATGAAAGCCATCAGCTCCATTGTGAGCAAAATGAAATTGAATCCATATTTTGAAATGAAATTTTTCCACTGTGGCAAAAAAAAAATTAGACGTCTACCTTGAATGTCATTGGGAAAATGTTTCGATTTTTATTTTCTGCTTCGTTTTCTGCTATATATTACGTTCGTTTTTCTGCGTTCGTTAGTTTCAGACAGGGTTTTCATTTGTCGTCCGATTCTTTGTGGCAGCAGCACAAAAGATGTATATATACGATGTCAACACCGTGCGCACATATACGCCGTTGGAGGATGAGTGTGTGGCAATGGTGCAGCTGCACACAAAGGCTTTGCGACAACAAAGCGAAAGAGCAAGCAACTGACGACAAATGCGTTATTATATTTGAAACTAATTTAATCGCATAAATAATACGGCAAAAGGAGCTGCGAGAAATGAAAAAAAATAACACAGAAACACTCACAACCACCCGCATCAACTCGATGGAAACGTATTTATGCTTGTACTTTAGACGCACAATAGATGCATTCCAAATGGAGGAGAATGACCAGAAGAGCGTGAAACTTTTCAATTCTCTGTTGCGCGCGCCCGAGTATTTGTGAACGCAGTAAAGTAGCTGCAACCAATGCGTATCGGTTGGGTCGTATGCTTTTGCAAGTAAAATGAAACTAATGCGAAGTGTAAAAGGAAAAAAAAACCCATCATAGAAATTATGGGCAAGTAAAAAAATAGGAGGATGGGTAAGTGTGGAGCGCGCGAGAAAGTGCTCAAAGCAAATGGAAGTATACTGGATTGAGCGTAAAGCAACGCAATCGACAATAAAAAATAATATTGTGTGTGCGTTGTGTATGTATGGTAGAAAAGTTGGTTGGCAATATTGCTCGAGTGGCTGATTTTGTCTGCAGTCAGACTTTTTCTGTGCTGTCTCACTCTCTCTCTCTCTCTCTCTCTCTCGCACACTTTCTCGAATCCATTTGTTTGTGTTTGATATACTGCTGGGTGACTAACGCTTCAGTAGTGTTCTGCTACCCAATATGCGTCAATTTGTCATGTGACACACATTTAACGATAAAAATAAATAATATAAAAAAGAAGAAGACAAAAACCGATAGAGAAAGAGAATAAAAGACGAACTTTGTTTTATATTTCGCATCCCCCCTCGCAATTTCACCATTCACATTTCGATCAATAAGTTCTATGAATTTTTTTTCGGTGTTTTTGTTCTATTATTGCCACAATCGAGAAAGCATTCGGTTCGAAACTTAATTAAGTAAGATTTAATTGGCATATTTGTTTATCTCTTGCCATCATTACCAATGATATCGGTTTTGTGTTCGGAATAAGAAAGAATAGTTAATGGGTGCGTGGTGGTACCCAGCACAACATACAATACACACACATCACATCAACCACAAATATAAATAGGACATGGTATTACGAAATAGAAGAAGAAGAAGAAAAAAAAATCGCAGAATAAAAATGAGCCGAGTAAACGTGCCAAACTTTGACATTTCAATCAATCGATTCCGCGCGGACGTTCACATTTACAAAACACTCCAGTTCCCACACAGTGACAGCGAAAACGAGAATATTGACGGTGTCGCCGTTTGCTATTAACGCTGCCAAGCTACCGCAGAAGCTTTTCAAATCTAAATTGAATTATGTTGCTATTTAAGTTTCATTTTGACGATGTATGTGTGTGCGGTGCAATCCACGTGTTCGCCACATCGAACACTTCCACCACGTAGCACCACAAGGGAGACAGAGTCTGGCCGAAAAGAGAAAGAAGACAGAGAAAAGACACACGAACAAAATGGAAATCGTGCGTGTGCGGCTCATTCTTGTATTAATGGCCATTTAATAAAATTACCCTTCAAAAGTGAGCCATCTGTATACATATATCTATCCCGTGTATATATACATTTCAAATATATATTTCGTATTCCGTATTTCGTTGCACGTTTGTTAGCATGTGGCTTTGGGGTGAGTGAGTGAGTGAATGAGTGATACATGTGCGAATATAAAAAACAACCAAAAGACCTCATGCTCGACTAAAAGAAACAAACACAACTACTTTTGACAGATATATCTTCTTCGGATATAACTTTTGCCACGGATGGGGTTTCGCTCGCATTGAATAACTTATTCGGAATAAAAAAAAAGTTGGAGCGAATGAAAATGGAATAAATAAATATCAAGCAAAACGCGAAGCACTGTGTCAGCAGAAAAAAAATCAAATCTCCATTTCGACATCGGTGCAAAAATTCAATATTGCCTGTCGGTGAGTGAGTGTAGTGGAATTTAAGCACGATATCACCAATGATTTAGTGTCGATGGTTATGGCGGATGAAGCCTCGGAAAATGGTCTGAATCCATATATTTCGGGATATGTGAGAAAACCCAAAGTATGATTTGCTGAATCAAAGCCTCGATGGCTCTTTGATAGAATTATTTTCGCATTTTAGAGCAAACATTTCGAAACTATAACTAGGTGAATGGTGGTGTATAAAACTGCTGCGCTTTGATTTCAAATATATCAAAATCCTCCGAAAAATCTGGTTAATCCCATTTAATATCCTTCGAAATTTTGTCAAACACTTCAAATAGGTAGTGACTTGTCGTCGTTTTCAATGTTCGGAACTATGGCTGACGTTTTTTTACTGTCTCTTTCTCTCTCTCTCTCTAACTCGCTCGCTAACTAGACAGCACATCGGATGGATTTAAATATAATCGAATGTGTTAATGAACTTGAGCATGATCGAATTGACATTGAAATCCGATACACATATTTGCTTTCTGATTGCTATGTGCCATCATAAATATGTATCATGTCAATATCGTCTCGAGAAAACGTGCGTATGCATGAAATGATTGGTTTTATTCGATCAAACTATCGTATGGCCTACATAAATCTGATTGGTTGTTTTCGAAAATTTTCACTATGTTCATACGATCCAATTGCATAAATATTTGATTAAAACAGCAAATGACTTTTTTCGCTCGTTCTCTTTATCTCTCTCTTCATCCCTCTTCATGTGCACACAAACACACACCACCAGCTCAGTGAGAAGTCAATGTTGGTGATATCGCATACAGGACCACCGTGGAATCGGTGTTGCATATTGAATGATGACTAACGAAGCTTTCAATTAAAGCGTTGCAAAGGTGCTAATTAATACAATATTCAGAACGTGTGAAACATGCGACTGAAATCGAATTGTTTGATTTATTAATTGGGTTTAGTGTGTCGTTTGGTCATTTGGTGCACGAACGAACGAAGGATGCAGATACATTATGGTATTCTGGTAGAATATTCGTATCTATCCGATATGCATCTGTTGGCACATTGCCTGATTTTCATTTCAGCACTCTCATTTTCTGAAGCATTACCAACTAATTTATGAATCGAATTGTTTCGCTTATTCTTCTTTTGTCATCGATTCCATTTGCTTCTGCGAAATCAAATTTTACTTTTCATTCGACTCAATTGTGCTGAAATGGGCAATAATTCATCACAAGCGTAAATAATTTCATGTGAATTGGATAGATTTATTATCAGTTGTTTTGCTTTTTATTGATTAATCTACTTTTTGTGGATGATAATTTCTTCGGCAAATTGATATTAACACCAAATGCATGTGATTTCGTGTGTATTTTGTGCTGCGGAGCATATATATTAAATCGTAAATGGAGAGAAATTTCACATCTGCCAAATGAATCCATTTCGATTTGAATTGAATTTTTAAAAAAAGCGGATGCCATTACGTGGAAACGTGTGTACGATCGAGAGGCGGTTCAATGCTTACTTATTTATCATTCCGTGAATTCTTGGTCTAATCAATTTCAAGTGGTGCTCCCTTATTCCATGAAAATGAGAAGAACATTCAAATATTTTGAGTTCGCGAGTATTGAGCTCTCAACTGACTGTTCGCACTCACACACATGTGTACTTCTAACTGTCTCTCGTGCTCCGGTTTCAGTCAAATGGCTGCTTCGCACTTTGCTTTCGACCGTGAGTGAGTTATTTGTTTACTTGCTAACGTCACAAGGTTTGCTGTAGAATAGGGTACAGTCGCACTACAATGCCCGCCATCACAATGAGAGTATTGAATTATTGCATTCGAAATGGGAATCAATTCAGAGAGCAATGAAAAGTATATGAGATCGGAATGTTCATGTATGTATGTATCCAATGTTTTGTGCGCGGTAAGGCGCACGGACAAGTACTCATTTCATCCCCAGCGACACTAAACACAGTGTGATGGAAGCGAATGAGATGTGCTGAGCGTTAGAGCGAGAGCGAGATATTCAAGTGAAAATGAATATTTCATTTCACATAAGTAAGAAAATACTCGACATGCAAACTGTTTGTGTGATGCGATTCAAACGAACTCTCTGGTGTGTTTGCATTACTTTTTGTTTGCCATGTGATGTGTATGTGTGTTTGTGTGATGGTGGTTGGATTTCCAAGCGATGTAGCAATTTTCAAGTGTTCTTCGAAAGTTAATGCATTTCTTCGAGCCCCTCACCATCTTCACCTCCGTTCGGATGAATATTTCGGCGAATTTAGACATCCAGACTGAACTCATCGCTTTAAGATGATGTTGATCACTGGAAACTAAAACAAAAGTGAAAATCCATTTTGAAAATGCTCGCGAATCAACCAAATCACATGTGTATTTTAACGGCTCTATTTGCTTAAACCTCTCCGCAATCCATTCCGTTGCTTTGCAATTTGTGGCATAATTTTGGTTTCTTCTTTGTTTTTGTTTTTGTTCGCTACATATTTCATGCGATGTGAACACGTACATACTGTGCGGCGCATTACGCGCTGCTTATTGAGTGTAGGCAAAGGCAAACAGAATTTCAATACAGTACCAATGGTTTTTGATGTAAATAGTACATAGTTATAGATAGAAGCAAGAGGGATTCATGCGCACACAAAGCTCAACCATTAAGCAATTAACAAGCAATTAACGAGCAATTTGTATTCTTTCAAATTATTCAACGGGATCTATTAAATTTTCGCCGCCGCGCTTCCGAAATGGAAATTCGAGTAAAACAAAACCGTGACTTCTGAATTCGGAAGCGTACACCATTTTTGTTAGATGCGAACGATGAAGCGTATAAATGTTCAACATACCGTAATTAATGCAGTTTATGCTGTACGGTAAATAACACGCGACTAAATTTACTAGAAGCTAAATATGCGGGATGCAAAGCGAATATCGAGAAATTTATGGTTTGCAATTAATCAGGCAAATGATGTAGAGGTAAACCGATTCATCGAAATTACGACGAATGAAAAGCCAAAAAAAAAACACTGGAACTGTTAGTATTACATTATGGAAATTGGGCAATGTATTCAAGCCACAGAATACTATGGTATTAGTCGAATAGTGCATAGCGTAATGATGGATCTTGTTCATCATGAGCCATTTAAAGTTTTGGCAGAAACAGGATGCAGAAAAAGTGTGCAAAGTTGATAAATTTATGGCAATATATATTCGCTCGTTTTTATTCCCAAATCGCCAATCTTTCCTAATTTCATCGCTTGTTTGCTTTATGGTCGTTCTCATTTTGTGTGCTTTTTTTTCTTTTCTTCTTCTCCTTTTCCTTCTTCTTCTTGTTTGCTCCTTCCTCTTCTTTCGCTCTCCTTTCCTCGGAATGCCAACGGATTGTCAAACAGCTCAAGGGCCGAATGCGAACGCTGTACCGACACAAATGACCATTTCGAAGGAATGAACACATCAATTTCAACTCGTTTGCACATTTTACATGAGAGAGCATACGTTAAATATTTCTCGTTTGGCGACATTGTGAACACTCTCAAAGCGGGTTCCCATTTTCGTGCCATACTGGGTTAATTTTAAATTACAAATAAAATTGATGTGAAGCAAAAAATGAACGCGTTTGTGTGATGATATAATGCCTGCGAGCTGACATATCCAAATACGTTCCGGATACTTGTGTGTAATGATATACCCATACGGTGTATGTCTAGGTTTTTTAATGTGCACGCTTCCTGTAGTCGAAGCAATTTACACACATATCACCACCAGCACCGGTAGCCGTTAGTAGGTGAACAAAACCCTTTCCCGGCCCAACCATTGCGCTCTTCCACGTGAAAAGACACACAGAGAAGGAGGGAGGGAGAGAGAATGAGTTTAAATGCTAGTTTCAAGCACGAAATTAGAATCCATATTGTTTCTATGCATATTTAATGATTTTCGGGTACAAGTTTAAAGATTGAGCGAGAAAGAGAGGGTGTCATGAATCTCAAGCATGGAATTGGTTTTTACTTGGAAAAAAAGTTTGGTATTTGGGACAGGGGCATCTGAAAATTACCACGTATTTATCCATTCTCTCCTCGGATGAAAGCGGGGTGAACGATGGTGAAATTGAATACAGCAGTAACTTAAGGATGATTACGAAATGAGGTATACAAACACTGAAAGATTGTTTTTTTCTTGGTATTTCGAATTCAACGAACGACGGCTTGTTCAACAAGCGTCTCCGACATTGATGGTTCAGGGTTGATTCAGGATGCGTGATTGAACCGAAAACGGAATGAGCTACAAAGTGTTGCGAATATTTGGTCAAAATTCCCACGACCAAATTGTTTAATGCTCTCCATTCATTTTGGAATATACGTGTGTGTGTGTTTTTTTGTATGGTCTATGGTAGTGGTTGGCAGTAGAGGGAAATAACAACAGCCATGGTTTTCCTCCTCATCATGCTAAGGAATGGACGCATTAAGACGACGCTATTGCCTTGTCTTTCAAAGACAACCGAAGAAAAGTTTTATTCGCGAATGAATTTGCCCGAGTCAGTAAAAGCATGCGAGCGAGTCTCTGGAGGTTCGTAATCATTATTATTTGTTTCGTTGGTTTGGTACTTTTGGTTCGGTAGCTTAGTTCTATTATTAATCTTTTCTTGCTCTCGCACGCTTGGTTGGGTTTACCGCTTACGCGCGCCTTCCCCCTCTCTATCTTTCTAGCTCCCGAAAAAACGGAAATAAGCAGGTCGCTCGCGACAAGGTTATTAGATTTTCGATATATCTAGCGCTGAAATGTGACATTCACCATCCACAAGCGGAGATAACCGTACTAATGAGCTTAAATATACATTCCATGTATGTGGCGCGAGCGCGGAAATGAAAATAAATGCAAATGATGGCATAAATTTGGGGCTTGCTTTGTTTGACATAGCATGGTACTCACATTTTTTGTCGATTCTTTTTTCTTTTCTGCCAAAACAATAGAACAACAATCTCTTGTTGGCAGTGGGAAAATATTTTTTGTGTGTGTTTGTGTATGTGTTGAGGCTTTAAATTACCCCCTAGAAACCATTATGCTGATTCATTCATTCGATTTCACTCGGATTGAGAGTATGAGCGAGAAGAAAAGCTCATCCAAATCCGTTCAATATCCGATCCGTGAATAGAAATCGATTTGAATTGAATTCGATAATAGGCAGTGGCACACAGTGAGAAGGAGAGAGAAAGAGGAAGAAACACACTCTCTCATACACACATTTTATTGCAGCGCGCATTCTGAAATGAATAGCGCTCATTTGATACCAGCATAATAAATTGGCCTGAATCGGGCGCTTTTTCTGTCATTCTCTTCTTCACTCTCGTTCTCTTTGTGTCTGTGAAATCTTTTTTTTAAGTCTTTGCATCAGTTTTGTCGATTTTCTGCACATTCTCCTTCTCTCATTTCAACATAAATTGTTTCCCGTTCAGTTTTTTTTATGATAGAAATAATTTTGCATTTAGCTTAAGACCGTCGAACAGAAGTGAAAAAAGTGATCCGACAATTATTTGTTACAATAGATAGTTTTTTTGGGACAAAATCCGAATACATATACATACATATTATAATACTATATTGGCAAAATTGGTTTTCAATGGGATTTAGTTCCGTGCATCGATCGATATAGTCGTTGGCTAGCTGCTCTACATAAACATTTGTACCTATCCACACGAACACAAATTTGATTATTTTTTCACTCTGTTCATCCATTTTGTTTGTTTTTGAGCCAACAAAAGCAACCTCATCATTAGACGGCGCAATTTTTGTCAAGATCCAATGGAATCTGCGAACACAGTTCGAAATTCGTTTGTTGTACGAGTTGTTGGGAAAATTGCTTAGAATGACAGAAAACTATAACAGCCTACCACTAGGATCTCGTGTGAGAGAGCCTATAATGTCGTCTCTTCACGTAGCATACAGATGCGGGCACGGTGTGAGGTTGTTTTTTTTTTCCTTCTCTCGAGCAAATGAAAATTCAAGACGTTGCGATAAAAATGTGCGTGAATAATATTTATGTGTTACTGTGAGACGTATAACGGTTAGTACTTCGACATTTCGAGCAGTCATAATAAACCATTTTCCGATGCTGATGTTCCTTATGCGATGTCTGTGTAGCCCGGTACACATACACGCACACAGAGTGTGCTGAATCAAATATTCAAAGCGTCGAACCCATAAAAGTAATACTATGAAAGCGAACGAAAGAGCTTTGTGTTACGGCAACGTGGGACCAACTAGAGTAGAGTGCGGGAAAATTATTTTATTGTACACAGATGAAAAAACGGTTGGACAAAGAAGCAATGAGCTGGAGGTAAACACATAACAACCGAGCAAAAGGGCAAAACTAAACGAACAGAAATGAGAAAGAGAGAGCGAAAAAAGCAGAGAAATCAAAGGCAGCCTAAGAAAATGGCAAACAAAATGGTTTCCCATTGACTTTAATGCATTCTCCTTAACAGTTTTTTGAGTTTTGATTACAGGATCAAAAGTTATCAAATAATGTTCGCGTGTATGTATGTACTGCAAAATGGCCCAGCGAAATGAAACGGAATAACAAAAAAGGATATAAAAAAAGTTTGAAATAAAAAAAGAACACAAGAAAGCCCTGTTTCATTTCTTGTTCTTCATCGATTTTGAGTCCGCATAAGAACACTACAAAGCAACACAAATAGTATAAATAGAAGGGAAAAAAGCAACTATAAAACTGGCATACGCACATGCTGTAAATGATTTGTGAAGCTGTGTAGTGGCCGCCGCCGCAACCATCACTACCACCGATGTTGTTGTCGTCGTCATCGACGACGTCGAGTGGATAAAGCCAAAGTATGCAGTAAATGATGAAAAACGAAGTCGATAATACTGGCGAGTGGTGGAAAAAAATTGTTCATTTATTTTATTTTTATGATTCGGATTGCCCTACGCCATACATTCCTTCTAGTTTTTGCAGCTGTGGTTCTCAAGTTTTCGAGCATTGTTTGTGTGTTATCAGCTCTTTTTTTTCGCAAAGCATTGGGTGCTCATAACGAAACAACTGTTTGGGCATGAGTGGCAGCAGCAACAAACCAAACCAACAGAGAAAAAAATGAAATAAAAATATGCGAGCATTTTCATCGAATCGAAAAGTGGGACGACTCATAAAAAATATTATTGAGATTTGCATGACGGTGGCTTAAAAACGATATCGACAAATGTTCCACTCATATCAGACATCCTAAGTACACACGCTGTTTCGTCTTTTTTCGGATGTGGGAAAGCATTGCTGGTCGAGGTGAAAGCAATAGAATGAGAGTGAACAAAAGCGGGAGAGTGAGCTAGAGAGAGTCATTGAAAAAAATCCCAAAATATTTATTGATAAAATGTGTACACCAACCATCGCTCTTATGATCACATCAACAATGTAACAGCTGAAGCATTGACAGATATCTGTGAGTGAAATGCGTTATCGATGGGGCGATCATTGATAGAATGTGACCCAACAAATTGTATGTGTGTGTTGTTGTTTTTTGGTTCCTTTATTTTTATTTAGTAACTGTCACTGTCGAACCAATAATAATATTCCAACGATAACATTTTGTATGGGATTTTGGGCATTTTTTTACTCGCTTTATTCTTCTGGTCGTGGCTTCGCCGAAAATTCCAACATTTTGGATAAGCAGCAGGGGAAGGGGACGGCTGCCGACAACGACGACGACGACAACGATATTAATAGCAAACATAGCATAGTAAAATGGCTCCGGAGTTGAGCAATTTTCGAGAACCAAGCATAACACTGCCGACGTCATTGGCCATGTATGAATACGATTGATATGTATGTGACTGGCACATATAGACATAGGCAACAACATCATCATACAGATAACTTGAACCAAATTGAGAGAAATGTATACAGAACGAGAACCAAAACGGGACTTAATATATGTGGAAAAAGCATCGAGCGAAAAGCAAGAGAGAAATAGATGCGAGAGAAAGAAGAAAAAGAAAACACAACCATACAGAAAGAGAAATATTCTAATCAATTGAATTGATTATGATGTTGTTGTTGCCAATTTCATTTCATTCTTCGGGATGGAGTTAAAGTTGTTTGCTGGTTATTCGAGAGTGAGAAAGCGGCAAAGTTCAGCAGCGCCAGCAAAAGCAGCAGCAGTTGATGATACATTGGAATAGCAGCAGCACTAGCAGTAGCAGCATCGACAACAGTGGCTGTGGCAGATTGGTCTATCCGTGCTGTATCCACTACATGTACGCGCGCGGGAATGAATGTGGTTTGGATCGATTTGTTAGGTTCTACATGCTTTAGCACACTTTATATATGCGTATGTGCACAACACACCAACATAATGTTGTGTGTGACCCGAGATTTTTACTTTTCTCTCGCATCCTAAGTCACTGTTATGCTTTGCTTTGCTTTGATTCGCATATAGAGCGAATCCGAAAAGCAGTGATGAAGAAAATAGAAAAATTTTGCAGGAATGACGACGCGAACAAGGAGCGAATAAGGAGAGCAAAAAAATGAAAAAGAACACACGAAGAATTCGTTTAAAATAAATTGAGACAATTCATTAAGTTCAAAACCATACCAAAAATCCGGGAGATATTGTTTGCATCATTTTCCCTTTTCTTTCTCTCTCTCTCTCTCGGTCGTTGTTCGTATGTACACAGTTGTGTCGTTTGCCCCGTTCGGTTTATGTATCCAACATTATTTTTGATGGGTTTTTGTTCTGTGTGCATTTTATGCAACAAATATAGTGAAATTTACGGCATTTTAGAATAAATCGGAATGTTTTTATGTTTCATTTGTCGTTGTTTTTTTTCTCTGCTCTTGCTCCCTTTTTCCTTTCGACTTTTGCTCGAGTGGATGTTCTTTCTTTTGGAGTATACATTTTTCGTAGACTATGATTCGTAGTTCAACGGGCATGTGAGTACGGGTTCGGTCTTTATTTCTTTTCGCAGCGACAATATCTGTTTGTGACAGCGAAATTATCAACGATTTGCATTTCAATAAGAAAAATAAGGGAGAAGAACCCGAACAGCAGCTCACACGTTTGGGAATCGCAGCGAATTGATTTTGATTCGCGATTTAAGAGCACGACTGACGACTTCATTCTCCGATTGTGTCATTTGATTGATAAAATTCAGCCAAAATCACGATGGCTTTCCAATCTCTCAAAATGTCATTTCCATTTTGATTTGCATGGCAAAAGTGAATAGATGCACAATCAGCAAACACCCTTTCCTCCCTATCTCGAAAAAAAAACTCACTCAGACATTTATGCGCCATTCTCTATTTCTAACTCGAAGAACGAACAACAAAAAAAGATGAAGGAAAATGTTTCACTTTACACCGAAAAATTGTTTTCGCTTGTCGTGCGAAAAGTTTCGTGCGGAAAATGTCGGTCGTAAATTTACGGTGCGCTAAATGGCTAGCGGTAGTAGAGATAATGAATTGAGTTTGAATATTGAAAGCTTCCATTACACTTACATGGGGCTCTGGCTGTTCATATAAATCGAATGAAATCGTACCACACACGCACACGAGAGAAGACAAAAAAAACACCGTTAACACGGACACGTCAAAAGTCAAACACACCAAATAAATGGTACACACCACACACTGCACGATAAAGAACAACCAACAATTCTATTTTATTTTTCTCTTTACACTGAATTTTCCCTCTCTCTTCGTTCGGTTTAAATTGATTTAACGACAACAAGAGAAAAAAAGTTTTATTTTGTTGCGATTCGAGACGGGAGTCCTGTTTGTGTTGTTTTTATTTATTTTTTTTTCTCTCGCTGTTTCTATGTCGTTTGTCAAGCAAAAAAATCTCTTCTCACTAGCACAGTGCGAAAACAAAATAAACCAGCACGCACTCAATTCGAATGTGTTGTGTATGCGATATCAAGATGTGAATCCGTAAACAGAGATGACCGTTCACATGAAAATCTCTCACAATACTGACTGAATTGTGCGAGCGATGGATGAGGCTGTGGCAATCGGCTCCATCATGGAAACGAATCTCTCACTGGAAGTATCCATTTTCCCACCGTACACAAACACTTGCACGCACACGAACACGCGTACGTACAAGACACACTGCGATTGAACGGCGCGACACAGAATTTATGGAAATGTTGGATCGAATGGTGTGCGCGCGTTCTCTGTTTATAACCACTACCAACGTAATGTGTGTTGCTACTGATAACATGACACATTGGGAAGACGAAAGCCGAACAAGAACGTTTTAACCATCATTTCGAGTTTGAGGCAGAGAAGAAGAAGAGAAAAACAACACCATAAAAATTTTCCGCTTTACATGTGTGAACAGTCTCAATCCACTTCACTCTCTCTCTCTCTCTCTCTCTCTCTCTCTCTCTCTC
>NW_022595244.1:1307427-1308580 GCF_009176505.1 Sitodiplosis mosellana
TCTCTCTCTCCATCTCTCTCGGCATCGTTTCGTGAACGGCTGGAAATTGTCAACAAAACCCCATGCCAAACCAACAATATTACATCTCAATTTCAAAAGGCAACCGAAATTTACTAGGAGATGCCAATGTTTTGGAACAAAACGTAGATACTCATCATTTTCGTCGTAGTCGTCACCGTAGGCAGTTGTCGTAGGTTTTTGCACCGACGATGCTGACTCGAAAATGGCTCGGAAGAAGGATCGCAGCACTCCTACAACAACACACTCTATGTCAATAAAAAAAACAATTACGGTTCCAATTAAACATGAATTAAGATAGAAGCAATTAACAAACGAAATTACTTTGATTTTTCGAGCATACACAGTATAGTTGTTGTTTTTTTCTCTCCACTTTTATTCTCGTTAATTTCGTTAGTTCTTTCTCTCAAACACACTCGGTTTGCCATCCGTGTGCCATATAGAATGCTAGATTAAACGGTTGACATCTTTCGTCATTACTTTGGTCTCTTTGAAAATTCCGTCAGCGGTAATTACAGCTCTCAACAAATATGAGCCCATGCACAACAGAAACGTTTATTTTCATTCAAATGCTTTGATTTTCATGCATAGCTCTGCCATTAACTACGGTCATTTCATTTAATGCGGCTCTTAATCAAAGAAGCTCTCAATGGAATTAATGCACAAATAACTATTGTCGTTCTTCTTTCCATTCTTCGTATTGTGATGATTCCTTTCTCAAACTCATTTCTCTTCTTTTTCTGCAAAACAATTCCACGTCACACACAGACTTTCAATACAAATCAGCTGATTCGGCTGACTTTTGTGTGTTAGCATTCACTTAGCCTACTTTACGGTTATAACATTCGTTACATAGCGCCACATACACACACACACACATGGCAGTCCACGCAGCAGTAAACACACATGAAACGCAATGTACATAGGGTGGATCGATTTTTAAAATCGCACAAAATCGAAGACGGTTAGTGCGCGTTCGATTTGGCACCTCAAAAAAAAAATAACTTTTGTTTTGGGACATATGCCGAAAAGTCCATTCCCACTATCCGCCGAATTTTTTTGTCTGGTTCATTTTTTGAGGACTTTTTCAGACTATTTGTCAAAATATCTCGAAAAATAACCACTTTTCGTGCAT
>NW_022595244.1:1308980-1343747 GCF_009176505.1 Sitodiplosis mosellana
GACAAATAGTCTGGAAAAATCCTCAAAAAATGAATCAGACAAAAAAATTCGGCGGATAGTGGGACTTTTCGGCATATGTCCCAGAACAAAAGTTATTTCTTTTGAGGTGCCAAATCGAACACGCATTAACCGTTTTCGATTTTGTGCGATTTCAAAAATCGATCCACCCTAAGTACAACCAGTTAAAATGTCAAGACTGTTGTTCTGAAAGCAAATTGTAATAAATTGCATTTAGTTTTCCTCGAAATCGCTTTGAACCAAAGCATGAAATTTCCCTAAAAACTCTCAAATGCTCAAAGCACATAATTTATGACGAAGCAATGCCGTATCAACATTTAGTAGAAATTCACATGGTTCACATAGAATCGAGCGAAGTGGTTAATGTGAGTGATAAGTGCATCACGTCGCATTTACACCAAGGGGATGTAGCTCAGATGGTAGAGCGCTCGCTTTGCATGTGAGAGGTAGAGGGATCGATGCCCTCCATCTCCAATTCGTTTTTTTTTTTCTTTTTTTATTTCATTCTTTTTTCAATTTCTATTTGAGCATATGAATCGACATTTCTTGTAGGGTCGTAAATTTTTTTTACCAGCCATTTGTCTTGTCCATTCATACATTGCCGATACCATTCAGCGAGGCAAAATTCGTTTCGATTGTTTTTTTATTTGCCAAATGTAACGAGAAAGCTACAAATAATTGGCACCAATACATTCCTCTTCATTGATTTACAACCAATAATACTATTTATTCACAGTCGATTTCAAAATTTCAAATTTAGAAACGTTCTGCTGTGAGGTTCTATTCAACAGAAAATGTGTGTATGCATTCGAATGTGCTGAGTGTGCGGTGTGCACGTGAGACGATGCGGTCGCATCCAAGACACCGGTTTGGTGTGGTTTGTTTTCATTCGTTTACACGATGGCATTTGGTTCGATTGTGCCTTTACGCGCTGGTATTGATCAGACGCGGCTGTGCCATGTGAGTGTAAAAATAGGTTTGAGATCGTTGCGGCAGCACGCAAGCCATTTGTTATGCGACAGAAACATAAACAACCGATAGAGACAGCAAAACGCAAATACATTCTAAAGTGGTTAAAATGGCAACATACGGTTGTCTCTTTCGCCTGCGTCACATACGTCGACCGTTTCCGTCGTTTTTTCTTGGTCTCCGCGACAGACTTGAAAGAATTTTGACAGTTCTTTATGAAAAAAAAAAATCATTTTCAATAAAATCGTCGACGGAAAACCATTTATTTGTATCGATTTGGTGAAAAAGTGCGCTTTAATTTATTGCTAGTCATTTGCAAAGAGTCAACGCAAAGTGTTATCAGTTGTACATCCAACTGAAAGCCAACTACGTAATTAGAAATTGCTTTGAGCGACGATTTTTGTTTTTGCTTCTTCTTTCGATTCTAATAACACAATACATCATGCAGTTATTAAAAGAATATTTCACACAATCTTGTTGTGTCTTTACGTAACAACCTTGTTTATCCTGGTGAATTAGTTGTTTATTCAGAGCGAATCTCAAGTGGCTCATTGTTTTTAGGAACGAATAGTTTTGATTTTTTTCACGTTTGACAAGTGATGTGAAATAATCAAAATTGAAAAAAGTGATGCTCCGCACGCCCATTGCATACGACAAAGTTTTTTTCTATTTTTTTAATCAGTTGCTCACTTGTTCAATTTTTAATTTAAAAAAAAAACGAATAAAATGCCTGGCAAAGTGAGAGTGAAAATTTTGGCTGGTCGAAATTTGCCAGTCATGGATCGAAGCAGCGATACAACCGATGCTTACGTTGAAATCAAATTCGGTTCGACCACTTGCAAAACTGACGTTTATCGCAAATCGCTGCATCCACAATGGAACTCCGATTGGTTTCGTTTTGAGGTACAATTGTTCGATTTTGTTTGAATGTTCAACTAAATGACAGACATTTAATTCTATCATTTCAAATGAATCAACTCAAAACGAAACATAATTTTGAAGTAATAAAAATCAAAAAATATATTTTTAATTCAAGGTCGACGATGCTGATTTACAAGATGAGCCATTGCAAATACGAATAATGGACCACGACACATATTCGGCCAACGACGCAATTGGCAAAGTGAATATTAGTTTGAATCCGTTGCTGTTGCCCAGTTTAGCCGATGCATCGACACAGCTAAAATCGGGCAAAGGCTCCGTTATGTCTGGCTGGCTACCCGTTTACGACACCAGTGAGTAGTAGTCTTCAAATTTGGCAATTGTATTTTTCTGAACGACAAAACACTGATTCCATTTTACTGATTCGTCTGGTTTTTTTTTCTTCTCTCAATTGCATTCACAGTGCACGGCATTCGAGGGGAAATCAATATTATCGTGAAAGTGGATCTATTTTCGGACGTAAACAAGTTTAGACAGAGCTCGTGCGGTGTACAGTTTTTCCACTGTATGTATTGGCAGACACATTAAATATTTACGGCATGTCAAATTGAATTTGTGTGTGTATATTTATGTATTTTTAGCGCCAATCGTGCCGTATGGCTATCATGCACAGATCATTCACGGTTTCGTCGAAGAGCTTGTTGTGAATGATGACCCGGAGTATCAATGGATTGACAAAATACGAACGCCACGTGCGTCGAATGAAGCGCGACAAGTTGTTTTTCTCAAGCTATCAGCGCAGGTAAAAGAAATAATGCAATTTTCTATATAAAAAACATGTTTTCTATATTGACCATAATTGTTTTTGTGTTAAGGTTCAGCGAAAGATTGGATTGAAAGCGATTGACCTGGGAGCGAATGCCGTGATTGGATACACACAATGCTTCGATTTGGAAGGCGATGTTGGCGTTGTGGCTCGTGGCATCGGTACAGCTGTCACATTGATTAAAATACAAGAGCAAATTCAGCAACCGCTTCCCGAAAAGTCAGCATTTGTTGAAGAGTAAGCGAAAATGAGCCTTTTTACATTTCTACTTTAAATCAATCCATATCGAACAGTAGCAGTCTTCGGAGTCTTCACTGCAGCCTTCATTTCAACTAGTCAATCTAATTCAGTGTTTTTTCTTTCTCGAATTGTTTCGCATCCTCCCAAAAAATGACTTGGTTTGGATTTTCTGTTTTTTTTTGTTTGACCTTCCAATTTGTGTGTGTTTGTTTTGACCTAAACCCTCATTTGATTTTGTGTGTATTTGTGTGTGATTTTCGATAACTCAACAGACAAACCGTAAAGTATTTAGAATTTTTGGCGCTAAGCGACGCGACGCGAAACGATAGTATATTCGATTTTGATCCATCATTCAGTGCGCATCCGTCAAGCGGAGATATTGTATATAAAATATTAGGCATTGAACCGGATGAAACGATGACACGTGCCCCGAGTATTATAATCAGTAAGAAAGTGCGTCAAAATCAAGAGGTTGATGTGATTGAAGAAGAAACAGACGGATTGGGACCACCCGATGAACTGGAAACTTTGAGCAATCTGCTCAAACAAGAGGAATCACGTGATGATGTTCCAAATCATCGCAACGCAATGAAACGAATTTCATCGTCATCGAAAAGTTTGCTCAACAAAAAAGTCACTTCAATCAAGTTGATGAATACCGAGCATGATGACATGACTGCGATGCATGAGTCACAATCGGATATGTCATTGTATAAACCGGCTGTTTCGTTTCGAGATTCAGCCGCCGAACTTGGATCGAATATAATTAAGAAAGTGAAGCGTTCACAAGCCAAATTGCAATCACGTCCATCGAATGATGGCGTTGGAATGACTACTTTGTTGGTTCGATCAATGATGGCCGCACCAAGTCTCGAGTCAATAGCTGAGAATTCAGATCCAACTTCACCCAGCTCACTTAAACCAATATCAAGATCGGATGTTGGCAATTCTATGACCAGTTTACATAGTTCGAAGAAACACCATTATGGTCCTAACCATCACCACGTTGAAAATAAGTTGAATATCAGCGTTGGCGACAGTATCATCGATCTGAAAGCAGCAACGACGGAGGGCAATTTATCGTGTGGCGTTTCAATGTCATCGATTATAATTTCGGAAACTAGCTCTGAGGACGACGATGGCTCAGAATTGGGCGATGAAGTCGTTATGATCGATGCCGATACAATCAGCATGTAAGTCGCAATCATTCTAAAGCGCTCGATTACTTTTTCTTCGAAACAAAATGTAATTATTCTAATGTTTTTTTTCCTCAAAATTCAGGGTGGTGAAATCAGTGTTAGCCAAAGAGGAAGCACAGTCCGGTGAAAACGAATGGATTCAACCGTCAAACGACAACCATGGCGATTCCGACAACGAAGGAACTAATAAGAGAGAAGAGAGACGACCGTTGACGCGACAATCGTCATTTGAAAAATCGATCAAAACCGGTGCCACGCGCATCATGAACCCAAAGAACAAAAAGCGCATGGAAACGTGCCTGGTGGAAAATGACAGTTCAGAAGATCAACTCCACCGGTTTTTTGCCGACACCGGTGATGTCGATGAGCAGAATTGGATACAACCAGGAACCACGGCCGACGATGATAACACAAGTGAAATGGGTCACAATTCGATCTTACAAGATTTCAAAGAAACCATTACCGAGACATTGTCTCACTTGCACTTGCCACACGCCACGCCCGATGGTGCAATAAACAATAAACATGGTTTATTGGAAACAGCAATGGAAACGATGCTAATGGAACAGGCAGGCATAATGGGAGCTCAAGCGGTTCCTACATCTGACCAAGTCGAAAATGTTAAGTTCGAGGAAAAGCGGAATTCGAGCATTGAATCGTTCAAAAAATTGCTGGCTGCACCATTTCGACGACGGTCAAACGATTCGAACGAAGTCAAAGTGGCAAAAAAAGAACCAAAAAGAGATAAATTCAGTCTGTTTGATTCGGCAATGAAAACGATGCTCAATGAAACCGCGCATATCATTGAAGGAGTTGGTGTGCATCCGAAAAGTTTCGATGAAGGAGACGCCACCAACATCGCCAACGTAGACGTAAAACCAGATTCAATGCATGAAAAAGACCATACGGCGAAAATAACAACAACTGAGTCAAATGTGGAATGTGCGGAAAGAGCAAAAACTGGCGAAGAAATTGATAAAATTAAGAACCCAGAAAAATCATACACAAAGTTTTGCGATAATCTTAACATGTCTCATATTTTAACTGAGGTTGACGGCGGCAGTGCTAGTCAGTCGACCGGTGAGATGCCCGTATTTGTACTAACCAAGTGCAACAAGCAAAATCAAATGAAAAACCAAACTCCCGAAATCGATCCAAATACCCATATCGATTCGAAATGCCTTATACCCGATAGCTGTGTGTCAATTGATAACACAAAACTTTCGCCCAAAACGAAGCGAAAGTCTAATCAAATTATTAATAATCCACTAATTCATAGTCATTCTGGTGATTTGATTAATCAAACTAACAAAACTAAATTGCTTGCACATGATCCACATCATAAACATAGATCGCACGATGAAAAGAGCATACCGGTGAATGGAGCAGCAGCAGGCAGTAAGCAACATGCTCGGGCCGAATCATACGGGACGAAAACAGCGTCCAGCCCAACCAAAGTGCCAACATCATCATCATCGTATAACACCGCCTCCAATTGCGCAGCCACCACCAATTCATCGTCATCCAAGGGCAAAGATGGTAAAGATGATAAGGAAACGATCTGCCGCCGATCATCTGACTCGGACTTGAGTGTCACACCCAAAGGTAATGTCAACCATATCAAAATCAAGTTTTCGATTTCGAATTGTTTTTTCATTACTTTGAAATTAGTTTCTTTCCTTGGTTTCTGGCTTTGAACCAAAATTTTTCGCTACATCGTTTGATCGCCTTTGTTTGCGTTTTTATTTTCAATTATTATTTTTCTTAATCCAGTGATGCAATTGGAATTTTATAGCATTACCGTTTTCTATTTTTTTTCTCTTAGTTTTCAATGAATCCATATTTATTTGAATTGTATTTAGCGAGAAACGAGTGGAATATAAAATTATACCGACTAATGCCAACATTTCCGTTCATTCATTTAGAGATTCCGAACGAAATGTAAATTTAGCTTCTGCCCAGTGTAGTCATGCGATTTATTTTTTATGAAATTAGAATTATTTTTCTTAGATTTATTTCGAACAAAAATAGCATTTCCAATAACATTTGTCATTTATTTTCCACCCGACATTTTGCCATCGACCAAAAATAAAATCAAATTGAATTTATTTGAAAAAATAAAAATCACAATGTAAATAATAAATTCGAAAAACAAATCAGCTCCGACCCGAAAACGTGAGTATAAATCGACGGATGTGTTGTTAAATTGATGTTTCGATGTATCCCAGCAATGTGGATTGATGTGTATCTCTTTCCGTCGTTTAACCGTTCACTTCGAATTAGATAATTATCTAAAAAAAAAAATTTGGTGTGTGAATCAATGTACCCGAAATTGAAAAACCCATACGTACCGATTTCAAACAACAATTTCAAGTGTTTATATATAAAATATGCATGGCTGTTCAAAGTAATCACCGGTACATATAGTTATAGAAAGCATGAATTAGCCTCAATTATGTTTTGCCCCACTGAATTTAATATTTCTATTGAATTCAATTCAATTAACATGAATGTTTTTTCTTCTTTCGAAAAACTAAATCAAAATCCATTCTATTAAATGTGCAAATTGACAAAGGTTTTGAATGCATTTTCCAGGATGTTCATTGAATACAGAACCGAGAACAACGGCTGGAATATTCCGTTTGGCTGGTACGCCACATCTTAAAACGCCATTGAATTTGGAGAATTTGGACATGTTGGAATATCCATTTTTAACACTATGCAAATATCCAATCGGATTTATTCTGCAATTGGGATCAACGGTGTGTGCGCGATCGGTGAAGCTGTTGGAACGTGTGCCAAATCCAGACGAACCAGAAACTCGCGATTTTTGGTGGACAGAACTGCGAATGGAGATTCGATCACATGCTAGGGCGCTCGGTTGCAACGTTGTTCTGGGATACATCGAAATTACGAGCATCTCGTGAGTTTTCATTGAATTTATTTGCAGAAGAGAAGACAATTTTTTTCGTTGCTTTTTCCAATCAAAAAGATAAACTGAATTTCAATTAAAAATATCTCATTTTTGAATTTCAGCGATGATGTTTGTGTTTTATCTGCAATTGGAACGGCCGCAGTCATCAATACACAATTTACAATGAGTGAAGCCAGTAAGCCACCATCAGCGGCGATTTTGTTAGTGACACCAAAAGATACGGATCGTGATCTGTCGAAAGACTTGAAGCACATGAACCTTAGCACACAGAAAGGAATTAACAGTGATTCCGAAACGACCGCACAAATTCCATCGGGATGTTCTCTATGCCATATTCCCCATAGCAAATTCACGCTACCGGTCAACGGAAAAATGAAAAAGTGTGCAGTTTGCAAGTGAGTTGGATAATGTGTGAATATAGTGAATTTCCATTTGTCAAAATGAATATTTATCGCCGTTCTTTTTTTTTCGATGCAGGAAAGCAAAAGTCCCTGAAGTACTGTTAACCACGGTGGAAATACCAGATAATTTGCAAATCATCGGCCGCGGATGTTTGATCCATGCACAAGCTTGTCGCTACAAAAAGGATTTAAAGTCTGAATCGAATGCAAAGGAAATTTCCGATGCGCTACCATTTTTGGAGTATGATTTACAACGATTGCTGGTGAACAAATTGAAGACGAAAGGCATGAACGCGATTTTCGGTATGAAAATCACCATTTCAATTGGTGAAAAGATGATTGCACTGATTGGAACAGGAACTGGTGTTTATTTACCGGCTCTACCACCGCCAAACATACCGAAAATTGTTCAAGGCAATTCATGGACCAATGTTGAGAAGATCCAGGAACTAAATCGATCGCTGGAGGAAGCCGTCAATAGAAATCGCGAAATCTATCAACTCAAAGTTTATGGCGTATGTGAACGACACGCACATTGAAATTATTCGATATTGATCAAGAATTTACGTTCATTTTCTACAGGATTTGGATTCCATTGGAAATCCTTTGAAGTCAGACGTTTCGGATGAGTCTGAAGATGACGTTCAAGATGTGGATGTTCCGGCACGAAATAAGGACATTTGCATTTTGGAAATCGACGACGTTGAAGATCTGGAAATTATTTCGTTGATTTTAGAGGGAAGTGCGCCGGAAGGTTTTCACGTCGTCAACACACAATCACTACCGGGGCTAGTTGATCTTGAAATTGCACGAAATCTACAAATGTTCACCCAAGTTTGGCGTGCTAAATTCCCAAACAGTCAAAAGGCAGGCACATTTCCGAAGCACTTCTTGCGATTGTTGCAGACGATCTACTTTAAACTGAGATCAATGATCCCGTGCGCAATATGTGACTTGAAATTTCGATTGGATCTACCTGAAGGGGTCAGTTTTTCAACACCAATTAATTTTTCCTATTCCAATTAAAGACTAACTTTTCCTACTTTTTTTCACCAATTTTCAGGATGAATTTCAAATACTTGTCAATGGCATTGCGCTTGGTTTGACCGAGCCGAATAAGCTCAAGTTCCGGCGTAAAATGCAAGCGTGTGCCAAAACATTGACCGACGACGAATTGATTTTCAATTTGGAAGAAGAGCACATAACCGAACATTCAAATAATCAATCATATTCATCGCAAGCGGTTAGTAGTACTAGTCACGTTAGAAATCAGTATCTTAAAGAAACGGGATCGTTAAAACTTAAGAGTAAATCACCGTCACGGCCACTGTTTCGTTCATTACGTCTAGATAAACATGTACTTACGAGAGTGATAAGTTAACATTTTGATTTCTTTGCTGCATTTGTTGCGAACATCTCTTGAACCGATAGACTCATACGACGTTTTTTTCTGTGTGCTCTTTTTCTTCTTTTTGTGATTTGTCTTTTTAAATATTCTCTTTCTCCACACCCGCTATTGCGAATGGCTTTTATTCCCTACAGGCATCGCTACGCGAACGTTATGGTGTTGATATAACGCCATTGACCTATATTCCCGGCGGTCGCATCGACAAGTATTTGGGCAATTTGAATTTCTTCTTCATTCGCGAAAGTACATCGATTCGCGAGAATGGCGGCATCAGTGGATTCGTTCATAATTTCATTACTGAGGTAAATGGTGTTGTGTTGATGAGTAATCCTTTTATTCGTTTTATTAAAATGCATGTGCATATTTTTAGCTGTTGGCTGTAGTTCGCGCACATGTAACGGCTCTCGGTGGAAATGCCATGGTATCGTTTTACATGTCGGAATTGACATTGGTTGATAATCCTCATAAAAATCAGGTTTGTATCATGAAGATATTTAGAAAACAGTTGAATGCTTTACTGATCCCATTATTTCGATTTTCAGGGTCAAACATTGATCAGCGTTGGTGGCGACGTGGTATTTGTGTCTTATTTTTCAGGAACTGAATTCGCACACTGAAGACACACAAACCGACGAGTCACATGTGCAATGCATCATTTTGTCAAACAAAATCGGTTTTAATGCGCCTATTCTACCCATGTCTCATTTTTACCTGTATGCTTAGCTTGACATGCTTACTTTATTGTTACAACAAAAATTACATTGAAATTTCAATCGTAGACAGATTATTATCGTTTTAAATAAAATATCGAAAGAAAATACTTGAACTTGATTTTAACCGTCGTATAATGTTGTTGTTTTTCTCTGTGGCATCGAAAATTTCAATTCAGTCGGCCAGTAAATATGTACATGATTTGCTAGTGCAGCAAGTGCAGACTCTATCAAGTCAACCAGATAAAAAGTACCCATCAATTAAAAGGCGCTGCCGGGATTATTTATTCACTGTGATAGCAGCCAAAAGGGTATATAAATTGCATTTCTCACTTTATTAAACTGGAATACCAGAGATTACTATGGGATATTTTTTATTCATATGGAATAGAAATATCGCATAAAAATAACAGATATTTTTCACGAGTTGCGTTCAACGTTCAACGCGTTCAATGTTCAGAGTCCAAAAATATCTAATATTTTTCGCGCGTTATGTTCAGCGAAACGCGTGAATACACAATAGCTATTCTTCACACACAGAGTCGCTGTTTTTTCGTTATACTCTTCACATTTACGATGAGCTGCGCGAAGCGTGCATGCACATGTTTCGGTCATTTCTTTCTTTGAACACTCTTCGTGTGTCAACACAATGTCTGTGTGTGTATCGCTTGTGCCGTCGTTTGTAAACGACGTCAATGAGCTGGGTACGAAGAGTGTCGATCGAAAGAAAAGAGCGGGACATATAAATGCATGTATCGCGCAGCGCATCGTAAGTGCGAAAAGTATAACGAAAAAAACAGCGACTCTGTGTGTGCAGAATCGCTATTGTGTATTTATGCGTTTCGGGAAGCGAAATATTTTGGTGATAAATAAATATAGTTCGTTTTTTTTCTAAATTCTGGAAACTATAAATATAACACAGTGTCACAGATTAAAAGACATCGTTGACAATGGATGTAAGTTTTTTTTTAAAATATTCCACCTTTAAATGATGAATTTGAAAAAGAACCGCTGGCTAACTAATTTTGGTAATTTTGGATTGGGTTGAAGAAAAGTTCCTTCTCATCACCTTTCCAACGCTGGTCTAAGCGTCCCGATCGGTCCAAAAATGAAAAAGTTATGGGCATTGGCAGTTTGTCTGTCCGTGCTTTTTTCGACCCCCAGAGATTCCGGTGCCGATATGCCCATGTTGTCACTATGGATTTTTTGGAATGGAAGCCATACCATGGCGCAGTAATCGAGTTGAGATTGAACCAGTGCGATATAAAAGAAAAATGTTGATTTTTATGAAATGTCCGCTTTGAGGCGCATATTCCACATTCGCCACAGTCTGTATGGAATGGTCTTGACGATGAGCTGCCTGACAATGCAATGTTTGACAACATAATTGCATTACCGTATGGGCAATGCCAGAGTGGTTCAAATTGAAAGTATCTGTTTACAGTGAACAGGCTCAAATTCACACCGTGTGCTTCTCATTTCATTTTACTTTTCTTCTTTTCTTTCTTTTGGGAGGAGATAGTGTGAAGTTAGCCAAAAAATAAGCAAACAAGACTCATTGCATAGTAGACAGAAGTTTGTTTTTTTCTTTGCTTTTTCTTTTAATTTGGTACTCTTCCGTTTGAATATAGTTAGTTGCACAATGTGCCGTTGTTTGACAGCGACCTTTTGTCAAATTGGTGTGCGAATTAAGAACTAAAGCGTTCGATTTGAGCTGTTCGGTTGTGTTCGGTGACAGCAGCATAACCGTTACTATTTAATGAATGAATTTCGGGTAAGTCGCCATATTGTTGTGTAATGATATCATAGCCGCTAGACATCTGAACAGAACAGGTCGTGTTAATAAGTGTTGCGAAATATTTCATTCTATTTTGGTGATAAATAAATATAGTGCGTTAAAAAAAAAAAAAATCTGGAAACTATAAATATAACACAGTGTCACAGATTAAAAGACATCTTTGACAATGGATGTAAGTTTTTTTGAATAATTGAATGAATAATTGAATTGAATTCTCAATCATTTTGAATTATTAACCATACGTTGAAAATACAAATCAAATGAAATTCAATGTGGAATCAGCATTTTTCAAGTAGGGCGCAAGTACTTTAATTATGTCTGTTTCATTTCGAGTCCTTCTTTCTAAAGCGGGAGAGTTGGGTTATGAATTTATGGATTGAATGGGAGTATACTCCCGTACGGATCAGATCCGTCGCTCAGGCTGTTTTTATTCTACTGCGAGACGCCCGCTTGAGTAGATTATTTGCACACCAAATAGTTTACGTCGCACCAAACGTACAGTTTGTCGATGGTCTGCTGTAGTACTTCAGTATTTTGGCGATTTTTACATAATCGGCGAACAAGGAAATGAACACGTCGTTCATTTCATCCACTATGTCATTGATGAATAACAAAAATAGTGTGGGTCCGAAATGACTTCCCTGTGGTACGCCAGATGATTCGTTGAAAATTTCGGGGATTGGAGCCGCCAAATGACTCGCACAGTTTTTCAGTATCATCGGATGCATACCATCGGGACCCGTAACTTTCTTGGTGTTCACGGCTTGTAGCTCTTCAAGCACAAAATTGATGTCGAGCTGAAAATTCTCAGATTGCTGTGACTCGCTGGTGGGCGATTGTTGAACGCCTTTAGTCGTTGAGTCATCGTAGTTGCTACTGAAGAAATTTATTTGGTTTGTTGTTAGTGCTTTTCTTCGAATTTACATATTTCCAGAATCTTGATGCATCATGCTTAAGTGACGATTTCATTTTGTCCACGTGTGCGTTGTACGATTCCGTGTTGAGTTTATCAAATTCACGTGATGCTTAAATATACTTCCATTCAGAGTACGGTTTGGACCATCTGTAGCGTTTCCATGCCGTTGTTTTCCTAATTTTGAGCCTTCATCCGATTTGGGATCCCATTGGAAAGTTCTTGACCTTCTTGACCGTTGGAAAGTTCTTGACCTTCCATCACGGTCCATCGTGGTAGAGTTAACGCAAATTGACACCATTTTTGTAAACGAATAATCGACATGGGTATCATTTGATGGGGCTTGGAACGGAGATTAACATGGATACCATCCTCTCTGAGTTCCATCACATGGAATGATACATGTGACGGCATATTTTCACACGGAACTTCGATCACAGTGAGCCGAGCACTTGTTACATGAAGTTCCGTGTGAAAATATGCCGTCACATGTATCATTCCATGTGATGGAACTCAGAGAGTCATGTACAATGATGATTGAGTTAACGAGAAGCGCGCGGGAATCGCTAGTGAAGAATAAATCCAATAATCGTTCCTTTGAATCATTACATACATGATTTACCTGATGAACTCTCATGCTCATGAGTCCCTAGAAAAAAGTGGCCGTTGACTCTGGTTGAAATTTAGTTGGAATTAAAATGTTGTCATTGTCGTTATCGATTGACCATTCGATATGCGGTTTATTTCAATGGATTTAACTCGTATATAAATGAATTACGTAAATAAATAAAGTAAAACATCTATGGATCTAATTTGACCAAAATTATATGAAAAGAAGTTCTGTTATTCCCACATACCCTTGTACTGTTTATATTTATTAAGTTACATTAAAAAAAATTTCCATGCATTGTTTTTGTTCTATTTAGCAAAAATCGACTTCAAATTCGGTTTCGTGAAAACGTGAACATGTTAACTCCGATGAAACAGCAACTTCACCAAAAAAGGCTAAAACCTCGCATCGATTGCCTTCATTATTGATCCCCGAACCAAATGCATTCGTTCCACGAAAATTCGACGTTTGTGCGGCTCTCCATGATATTCGTGTGTTATTTCATGAATTTCTTCCACTTGACAGCGATTTGGAACCACTCCTGTCTGAATTCGTGTATAGCCCCGAAAAAGAAAAATCGCAGATAGGAAATGTGTCGGCCATTTATGCACTGGTGCTCGAAGGCAACGACGATTGGGCGCAGCGGCGGCTGTATAATGGCCACATGAACCGGAAGCCATCACCCACTTGCACCGTAGGTTCGAATTCATCGCTTCGACCGAAACAAACTGTGGGACAATTGGAGTCATTTGTGGTCAGTCCAATCAATGCAAAATGTCAAATGGTTTTCAGTGAGTGAGACAAGTGCCGGCATAATGTGGAGGTTATGGAAGCGCACAACCGTACCTTTACAATACACATTCTTCCGACCAAAAATTTGAATTCGACGGCTCTGGAAGGGTGCATGAATTTCATGCGTACACCCCGCTTCTTTGCAATAAGGAAGTTCGATTGGTGCCACCAGCCGCACATTTTTCTGAAGCGCAATTGCACAAAGTCGCCGAATATCTGTGCAATTGTTTCCATTTTGTTTGCTCGTCACATTAACTTTCATTCGTCTTTATAGTTGGCACTCAAGTGCCACTCAATTACATGTTTCTATATTTGATAGCTATTTCCATACAACGCAAAAAATTCCTTTAAAATCATTTTGAAATGTGTAATGCTTGAGCTCGAACTTAGGGTAGATTCGAAAAAAAATGCAAACTCCTGGAAGTTTGTGATTCATTCGTGAGGGCAAATAACGCGAACACATTTTTATTTCGATGTGATTTCAAATAAGTTCAAATGAGATTTACTCACACATTGGCTTCTTGTTGAAAAATTGCCTGATCATTCTCAAAGGGCAAATGCAAGACCCTAATCCCAAATTACATTATTATTTATTATATTAAATCCATCTATTGATTTTTGTAGAAATCATTAAGGTTTAGATTTAACAGTAGACTTGGCATGAAGCTCAGTACTTTACTGTTACTTGACTTACATTCAAGCTACTTAAGTCAAACCAATAGTACCTAATACGATGTGTTTTTTGTTGAACTGGCAGATCGAACTGTCAAGTATCGCCGCCACAAATGATTGCTGACAGTTCAACAACTTCTACATTATAAGTGTATATGTATATTCTGACTCAGAATTTCTGAGTTTGCGTCAAACCAAATGGTAGTTGTGCTCGCTGTTGTATTTGCTGTGTGATCTGACCATTCCTGATGAATAAACGGTGCGAACTTGAAAATAATATGGAAAATTAGATTCCGGTTCTTATGTGGACCATGTTGACTATTACCTTGAAATGACGAGTTATGTCAGTTGTATCGAGTTTGAAAAAGAACCGCTGGCTAACCAATTTTGGTCGTTCGTTGTCTGAAAACAAAACATCACCAAGAAGTGTATGAAAAATAATAAATCATCAATACCTATCTATTGATCAAATCAATCTATCTGTCAATGGAAAAAAATCAATTTCATTATGTCTATATACTCTCCTCATCTCTTGGTTCATATTATTAAATCCTAGGCAAATTATTATCATTTCAAATTTAAAAAATCGCTCTAATACTCATCTAGTGCTAAAAAAACCGTAAGCAAGTGGTTTTTAAATTGATTTCATTACTAAACCTGAAGCTGAACTTGGCATTAACATATGTTTACATAAAAGTGAAAGGATGAGTGAGTAACAAAACGCAAACTCAATTCAAATTATGTAAAAGAAGAACCGAAATCGGCGTGAATTAATTTTTGAGAAGATATCGGTTCCGTGATTTAGTTGGTTAAAGCGCCTTAGTGGAATAAGAGACCACGGATAAGAAGCCTTCATAGCTCAGTGGCAGAGCGCCTGTCTAGTAAACAGGAGGCCGAGAGTTCAATTCTCTCTGAAGGCATTTTTTTTTTCATTTAAAGCACAATATCTACAACTTTTATAGGTATAGCGCCCAAAACAATCCACTCTTTCGTAGTGGAAAAATCATATTTCGTGAATCAAGCCCAAATCACGGATTTCCCGAGTTTAGAAAATAGTAAATCTTGGCCAGACTTTGCTGAACATCGTAACTCCAAATAATCATAATAATCATTCCTTGCAAGACAACACTTAAACATCGATGAATGCTTGTGCGTCAAACACGTTCCCATGTTCCGATTCATTATTCGATATTTTATCTACTAAAATTTACAACAATTCGAACATTTTTTGATTGTACGTGTGAAAATCTTCATTGAAAAGAAAATGAAAATTTGGCTGGTTTATTGTAGATGAAGATTAGAATAAAAAAGATATGACCCATATTTTCAACCAAAAATGCTGTGTAGTTTCTCCGGTGGGAGTCGGAATGATGAAATATTTGAAATTATTGAACATGAAAACACGTGGAACTCTATTTATAGCACAATAACAAAATCACCGTATGTTGATCTGCGTTGAATTTATGCTATCATCACTGACAGTGTACTTATATGACATTTTTACTTTTTAAATAAAAAAAATAAACAATTCAGAATGAATAACATGAACATTTAAGAAAAAATGTGTGAAAATAGAAAAAAATGAAGAAAATAAAAAAATGGAAACTGCCTCCAGTGAGAATCGAACTCACGACCTTCTGTTTACTAGACAGACGCTCTGCCACTGAGCCATGGAGGCTTCTTATATGTTCATCGACACACGATCTCCTGTTTATTGGGCAAACTCTTTAACCAAATAAGCCATGGCACAAACCTTATAAACACCACATTTCAATGTCTTGCCACATAAAAAACCTATGTGTGCTAATGGCGCACGTATAAACCATTCAAAAGTCAAGTATTTCCAAACCTTTCAAAAGTAATTTTCCCGTCGCCCATTGGCAAAGTAGCAATCTATTTGTTGTTCATGACGTAAATGATTTAGTCTGAGCGCCACGTATGAACCAATCACATACACACAAATATTCAAGAAATAATTCAAGAAAATAATGCCATATAGAATATGCTACATTTATATAGTTGGTTTTCTTCTTTTTATGTATTTATTTAAATGTTTGGTATTTCATGTTCAATAAATAGAAGTTTATATTACAATTTGTCATTTGTTTTGTTGGGTGATGGTCTCAAGCATGAACAGAATAGACTCGTATTTGAAAATGCATAACATTGAACGATTTTTTGTTTCTTCTTCAAGAAAATCGTAGATAATATGGAAAGTAAGTACACGTAAAATCTATTTCTCGATAAAATGAAGTTGAATTGGAAAGGAAAAAAAGCGGTGAAAAAATGGTACTGGCTTTCTCTCAAACTCCGACTGAATGTAGACTCTGATGGCTACGGGAAATGACTGGAAAATCGGAACGGAATCTTTTTTTATCAACGCCCCTTAAAGTCTCACACACAAAAAGTACACAAAAGATTAAATGCTATAGTTAAAATTCCATAAATGCGGAATTGGTTCGTATATTAAAATACACATTGAATTAAATAGTGTAAGTGTAGTGTAGAATGCTGTTGGCTAGGGTCTAAAAGTGTGTGTGTGTTTTAAGTAATAAAATCAATATATATAGAACAACACGTTTTCTTTTTAAACCACAAATAGATAGAATAATAAATGTGAATGAAGTACACAAATCTGAGGTGGTTTTGAATGTGCAGTTGAATTTTGTGTGCGATGTGTGGTGTCCTTGAAGTATAATGTTTGCAAAGGTGTTTTTTTTTGGTTTGTTTGTTTTGTTAGTAATTTGTAGTTGCTTACAATAATAATTTAGAAATACATTTTTAGTTTGTTTTTTTTTTTCTTCATTTCTTCTACACAATAATAGTACAGAGATCAATTATTTACGAAATTTTTCTGGTTATGTCATAGATTTGTCTACTTTTTCTTCTTCGGCTTTGCTGGCTGGAGAAACGACAATTTCTCTCTATCTATCTCTCTCAACTCTCATCTCCACTTCTCAAAACCACAAAAATATTCATTGGAACATAAGAAAATACATGCCAATAGTGAGACTTTGTTTTTTTCTAATCTCTTAATAAGTTTTGAATAAAATGAATAAATAAATAAAAATGATGAAAATTTCTCTATCGATTGCATACATGGGAAATGTTTGTGTTTTTTTTATTTTTTGCAATTTCATGTAGTAGAAGACGATGTTGACGGAAACAGCATAAGTGTGCTTTTCAGTTGGCGATAGTTAGTTGTGACGGCTGGAGCAAAATAGGGGGGAAAGATTGGATATTAATTTAACGCCTTCGGCCAAATCGCAAAAACACATGATCGACATCAGTTCGCTTTCCAGCTGGTGAATTGGGCGATGTTAAATCCTCAGGTCGATACAGTAATGCTAATTATTTTTGAAAAGAAATTCAAATACGATTAGTTTTCCACGAAAAAAAAATATGTAAAATTATAGAACAGCTTACCAGCAGCTTCATTGTGAATGTATTGATTTAGTGCCGATGACAGTTGGTTGGAATTTTGCAGTGCATTGCATACTTTTTGGATATGGGGTGGCATGCCTTCAACAATTCCGGGCTCGCATAGTGCGGGCGCATTCACGACCTCTTTTGATGTCGACACATTTGATACGGATAATACGATACACGCCACGAAAGCAAACACGATCATTTGGTACTCCATTTCTATTGACTGAAACATTAAAATCAATTTTAAACAATAAACATTTTACCGAATTACTTTTTAATCTAGAATTAGGATTGAATATTGTATTCTCGTTTGTATTGAATTTCAATCGTAGCGATTTTGATGGTGAAATGCAAATAAAAAGACAGAAACCCACAAAGCGAAACAAAGTAGCTGAAATCCGATTAACGACTAGGATTTGGCAGCAAATGGAAATTAATTTAAATAGGATGCGAATGGATGCGGAGGCTCCTCGACGAAATCGTAGCATGTTCGTTTGTAATTTTGAATTTTACCACCTGACATATCAAACAAACATGGAAAATGGTCAGGTGCACGTGCGATGGCAATCGATTGATGGAATGGTACGCGATGGGCTTCAAATCAAATGTGTTTTTTTTCTTCATCATTGAAACAGCTCATCTAACACCATGCTTTCACCGTTCGGTGGATGTGTTTTTATTTAACGAAAATTCTAAACATGTTTATCGTGCTCTGGTGTTTGTCAAACGAGTACGCATCGTACAAATAAAATATTCTAAACGCAAAAAGCCATGCGATACGATGAGCAATTGATAAAAAGTGCGTCAAAAGCAATCCCGATAATTTATTACGTTTGGCGCAGTTTTTCATTTAATGCGTGCTTGAAAAACACATTTCCATCGTGTTCGCCTTTTCTTCCACTATCCACGGCCCATGATATGATGATATTCAAGCTGCAAATCAATGAATGATTTAATCGCGCTATTATGTTTATTGCGTACCCGTCATCACCGCCATAACCATCGCCACCATCAACGCGAGGCGCGTAGTATGCAAACGAAGTGAAATTATTTGTTGCAACTGCTGTTGTAATCTCTGTTGTGTGTTGTGGCCAATAAAATTTATGGCTTTAATGAATCAATATTTTGTTTTTCGTTCAATATTCCAACGAAGCCAAAATTATCACTTTTATTAATTTGCCATCGAGCCCCGGAAATATACATTTTACTTAATTTCTTTTTCTACCGCGGCCACTTTTGAGGCAAATTTATAACCAGGCGTATTTCATGAATAGCCTATACAAACAGCAATTTACTACACTTGAACTGTTTTTTTCTGCCGCCACATTTTATCATCGTGACTCAAAAATATTGTAAATCTGCATTTATTTATCGCTACCTGTCGCGGTCGGGAAATTTCCATAGCCTTAGTGCTTGCAACGGCTGAAATGAGAGACGACTCAATTCGCGCACATTGTGCTTGTTATGTGACAAAAAATCTGTGTGTGTGTGTTTTTTTCATTGTTTGTTAAAGGTCACAACGTAACATATCTCGAATGGTTGGCGTTAGTTAAAATATTGAATCGTGCATTTTGAAGCATATGTGTACACCAACCAATTGTTGCATTTTGTATCGAAAAGAGAAGAAAAAACGGTTGGCTGGCGTCAGAGCGAAACTCGATGCTCTTAACGATCCGCCCTCATTATTATTGGCGCTTCAATGGTTGAAACTTGACGAGTACGTTAGCAGAAAAGATGAAAGGATTTCAATTCGTATCAGTTTTCATAAAGACTATTTTGAATATATTCCAAGAACATCTTCAAAGGTATTCCATTTTGCTTGGCAAAATACAACAAGTTTATCCTTCAGTCATTTTCGCAGCGAAGGAAAATCAACTAAAATGACTACGAAATATTCGATAACAATTCAAATCAAGTTAGAATACTTATTTTTCATATTGAAAGTTTACCCGACGTCGAAAAGTAAAAAAAATATGGAAGAGGAAAGAGCGGGCATTCAAATAGGAAAATGCCATACTGGTAACGAAATGTTGTATTGTGATGTGAGCGAGAATTATGTGATGTATACTAATTTTCCACAGGTTGATTTCTCTTCTGCTGTGGCATCTAGTTGACGCAAAGCAAGCAACGTGCGTGTATCAATCATCAGGAATATGGATTGCACACGACGAAAACCAGATGCCAAGTGATTCATTTATTACTGACATCTCTGGCGATGGTGATGGTGTGGGCTTATTTTACGTGTACAAATAGTCGATGGCCAATTTGTGTGTGTGTGTGTGTGTGTGCTTCTGGAGTATGAAACGGAAACAAAATCATAAGAAAAGCACATAATGTCGGCTATTTGGACAGATGTCATGTTGAACGTGCGGAGGTTTTTGTGTGTTATTAGTACCGTTTTAGCATAAAAAATCCTTAACTTAGTGATTCGAGTGCATTTGAAGGCTTTTAAGAGACATCACACATACACTCTTTATCTCACACTACATAATGCTTTGGCAAACATAGATTATGTGCCTCATGTGTAATGGCAGATTAAAGAACAATCGCAGCAGCACACATGAAAATATGTTGTTGCAGCCATTTTCCGCTTTATATATTCTCTTTGAGATAGTCTGCATTTAAACCGATTTGCCGTCTTTCCCGTCAGCATTAAATTTCAAACGAATCTATAAATTGATTGTGTGTGTGCATTATTCCCATTTCTCTTTTTCTATCAACCAACAAAATGTTTTGACACACAAGAATTTATTCTCGTGTTTTCTTCAGCATGGCGCTATAATATGACGGTATGACGGTGTACTTGTTATGGAATCTATGTTGAACATCTCTTGAGAATCTATAAAATATAACGAGCTGACCTGTGGCCATTTCTTTTTTTTTCTCGAAGAAAAACCAAATTCTTCGTATTGACTTGTGAAGATCACATAATAATCCAATTCCATTTTGCAATGGCTACAAACCCACGTTAACGATGGCATTCTCGCATATTGACTTGGATTATTCGGATATTTGTACAACTTATACGTTTCTTCTGAATGAATTTAGAATTAAAAACACACGCTCACAATGCTCCATTCATTTTTGGTTTGTCCATTTTTCCTGTTGTTTCGACGTCAATTTCATAGAATTCGCTAAATCTGGTAATCATTTTCTTTATCGTTGAATGGACGAAATGTTTCTGAAAATCTTTCGCCGAAATGTTATTTAAAAATTGGCATGGAATCGTAACATCCACAATTTCTGCCAAATGTAATAATCCCGTTTTTTAATTAAACCAAAGCCGAAAACAACAGTGCTTGGGAACAAATCTCACCTCAGGCTGAAACAAGATTTCATGGATGTGATTCGGTGAAAAACAATTTTTGTGTGCCCTATTGGAGTGGAAAATTTTGGGGATTCCAGCACGGTCACGAACAAACCGCAGGTAATTACTAAGAACAATTTCTTGACCAGTAGCGGATTCATCCTCTTCGTTTTTTTCTGAAGAAAATGAAAAGCTTTGTTACGACTTGAGGCTAAACAATTGACGCAATAGACGGATACACTATTGCTCAGTGGATGAACGTGTGCGCAGTTGTTATAAACGAAGTGATTTTCAAATTATTGCGTGCCATGGTGAAAATGCCAACTTTATCACTAAAATTCCATTCTAGCCCAGTACAGTCTATTTTCTCGCCCCTCATACTCTTCATTTTTTCAAAGTCATTGTACTCTTTCAATTTGATTTCAACGCCATTTCCCATGCATGAAAATTCATTTGCATCTGCTCAGGATTCGATGTTATTTGAAAATATAGAAAGAAAAAAAATGTAAACTATTCAATTTCAATCAGTATAATCGACCATCGATATGGAATCGTGATAATGACATCTAAAACAGATCAACGCATGTAAATTTTAAAGCGAAAAAAGCACACATATGGACCGGTGTTCACATCAAATGTGGACAAATATTTAAATGCGCAGTTTTCATACAAACGATTTCAATTTTGTTATTCATGATTTTGGACATGCTTTTCAATATCATCGGCTATTCTATTCATTATTTATGGATAAACTAAGCATACGAATTTCCACGAAAATTAACATAGAGAAGATATTGCAAATTCAACTAAGAGGATCTGGTAGTTTTCCACGCCAAATGTCGATACGAACATTTATTTCCATAAATATCGAATAGTTTGTCATGGAATCATTTTCTTCTCTTTCAAAAGCATTTTCTTCAGGGGAGTATTGTTTATTTGCGTACTTTAAACACGTGGGTGTTTCAATGAAAAGCGACAGTATTGACATTGTTATCACGAAATGCATTGTAATGTAATAGTTGAAATTCTAATGCATTGCTCAAAAAGGCTTCGTTTATATTGGTTTCATAGTTTGGCACTATTTTGACTGAACCATCAATGTGTTTTGGATCGTGTTCCGTAACATTTATAGTTATTCTTTGCCTGATGCATATGTACGTGTTCCCTGATTAAAATTTGGAATGGAAAATGCGGCTGTTGCTATTTGGGCCTGTGGCTTGGTTTCACATTCCATCATCATTCACGATTTGAAGCAAGAAGGCAGACACGAGAAACTCGTGTGAAACGAGAAACCCGGAGCCAACACAATGGAAATGTATACATCGATTGTGGGTTTTCTCGCCCTCATTCAAATCGATTCTGCAACAAAACATAGCCAACAAATGCGGTGTGCTGATTTTTGTGCCATTTCGATTATTATTATGTTTGCGTCGTCGATTTTTTCCTTGGGATTGAGCACATTTCCAGCGGAATTCATCGGGGAAAACAAGTGGCCGGAAAATTAGCCCGAATAAAAATGAAATCAAGAACCACTGCAAGTGCCGCACGTTTCTCGCTTAGCAAACGCTACAATTGGAAATGGTGAGGAACGATTGCGCTGGCAGAACGGCAAACAACAATGATCGAATCATCGGTTTGTACTGAACAAATAAAAATATGAATAGAAGAGAAAATATGTAATGAAAGCTTCGCAATGTGGACCATTTTGAATGGCATAGTTTATTTGTGCACGTAATGACGTCGTGATTGAAACCAAAGAGAAGGGAAAAAAACATCCAATATTTTCTCATCAAATACTATTTGACAAATAGTGTATTTTCTACGCGACTGACGGTGGTTATTGCTTTAGCATTTTGGTGGTCATAAAGCAAACTAACGGAACGCTAACCAAAACTAGAACTGTTCGATCTCAATTCTCTCGAATATTTCATTTTAACTACGTATATGTCAAATCTCCAGACAATTCCCAAGGCTTCGACGTGTTTCACAATCAAAATTCCATCATCCCTTTACGTTTGTTTCTCTTTATTTCTGTGAAATGCCTTAATATTCGATCAAATTACATAAAGGAAATCGGTTAACGTAATTAAATTCGCATCAAGTATACAATAATGCTGATTTAATTGATTTGAGGTGAGCCTCGTTTTGGCGTCTCTTTTTCAAGAAAAGTTTCGATGAGGAGAGCTTCATTGAATTTGAGCACCATCCAACCGGAGATTACTATTATTATTATGGAGGAAGCGTAAAACGCCTGTTGTCATTTGAGCGGGGTCAAAAAAGTTTCCAAAACTACTTCAATGGAAGCGTGGCGCCTTGCAAATTGATAAAATATGGTTGGTATGTGTAAAATAAAAATACTACAGCGTGTTATTGATTTCAAGTGGCAATAACAATTATCGCACGCGGCATCTAGCCCGGCCACTTGAATTTGTTTTACAAAATGATTTGGTATACATCGCTATGTGGGTCTCTTCGTGTTTTTGTGTATCTATTTGTTTGAGTGGAATTTGTTCTTCCCGAAGAATGTTGTTTGTGTCAAATGACGGCATCTGAGTATCCTGATAACGCGACCAAATCAGCCAGACAATATGTGATGTTTTCCAATTTTTGCCGCAATCTTATTTTATATGGTCAGCTATTTATATGGTTTCTAGTCATATTCAAGTTGACCTTAGAACCATGTCATAGTGTGTGGTGTGTACTGAAGAGGAAAAAAACCCAAGCGTAAAATTCGATATTTTTCAATGAATTTATAACACCAAAATAATACTTTTTTATGCGATGATATTCCTTAGCAACGCAGACAGAAAAGAATGAGAGAGGAATACAAAGAAATTTGAATGGTTGACACACATATTCTTTACGTCTATGTTCTGCTGATTCACATATGGTCGATTCATAACGGATAGAATGTGTGTGATTTATGGAAACACTTAAAATTAAAAAATAATGAAAAAAGCGTTTGATTTGGTTTTTATCAAAGCGAGAGAAAAAAAGGCTCAAAGATAAGCATTCCACACCGACATTCCACACCATTGAAATACAATGCATTTCCGAATTACTTTTTTTGGTTTGGTTTGATTGGCTGCCACTTACCTGTTATTCTGTTCACTACCCGTTTGAGAAAAAAAATAAACTGAACCACACGCACTAACTGCTTGATATCACTCACGTACAAAAAAAAACGGAATGTGCAACCGGTGGTTTTGTTTTCGCTCCTGTTGCTTGCGATCTGGTGTCTCGGATTCGCTTGGTTTTGAAGTGAAATGAACTTGAGTACTATCTCTCTCTCTCTCTCTCTATCGGTTGTCTCGTATTCGATTACTACTTTATTCGAGCATTCGAACTGAAATGATCGTATCAACGCAATCTCGTTCACTTTTATACAGTCGGTGTGGTGGCCTGTGTGCCATTGCTGTTGTTGCGTATCCGAATAGTGAACACACATATCCATCGGCACGCCGACGCAATTCATTATTCTTCATTCTGGAATTGGTGATTTTTCATAGACTTTGCCCGTGAGCTTTTGCTATTTGCAAACGACAATTTTTTTTTCCGTTCATAGGTAGCTGTACCCCTCTCTCTCACTACCATATTTCTCATTTTTTGCCAATGACTCTAGTCATAATTTTTTGCGTGCTTGTGGTTATTGTTGTTGCAACGTGTTATAGAATAGGTGCGACCGATAATTCTAGCTCTGGGACTGGAGTGTCTTATTTTCGGAGAAAATAAGCCCTTATGACGTTTTAGCGCGTAATGATTTGGAAGAAATTTTCGCTTTCGCACCAATTGTTCATACTTCACATATTGGTTTGAAGAGTTGAATATTTGTTGATAAGTCACGTAATTATCTTCTATTTTATGTTTGTAAAACTGACAACCATAATTACGTGACCATTCAAGGTCAACTGAACAGTAACAATTAGTATATATGAAGCGTGTTTTTTAATGTTCCAATCAGTTGTAAAATAAACCTCAAACACAGCTCAACTCAAATGTTTTAATGCAGAACACCAATGTATCGGTGTGTATTTGCTTTGGACAAAAGTTTTAGTCATGATTACATTGAAATCGTCTATAAAAACTAAGCAAAACTATAAAAATATCGTCTATAAAAATTGAGTAAAATGTATTTATCGTCGAACGCGTGTATTACGTCAACAAAATACGATGAGTCGTACGCTTGCAATGCATTCATTCACACATTCCATCCGTGTAATAAAAATTCGAAAAGAGATTAACTAAATTGCATGAATGACATCATAAATTCTAATATCAGCCGTTGCTACCTGCTGAAATGATCGCGTAAACAAAGACAATTCCTAGATTTCATTCGGCGAGAATTGGACTTTGAAATTGATTCGCCGAAACAAAAGCTTTACTATCTTCCATAAAATTAAATGAATGCTCAATATTTTGATGAAACATGTGGAAATGCACGGCAAATGTAAGGCATTAAGTACCGATAATAACAATATCCCTGGCTAATTACAAGCCAATTAAAACACAATTACCATCTAATTGATTATTCGAAAGTCCATGTTTGCGAAATTGAAAATAATGACATCGACAACATACAGCTCGATACGCAAATGCTACAGAATGAATTGATATGTGCCATTTAAGCGGGGACGCGTGGATAGTTTTCGGAAAACAGGCAATTTGTGCATCTGTGTATTGCATCGAGGCAACTTCTCAACAACTAGAACCATTACACTATTAAATACCAATAAACAATTAAACTAATTGATTTTTTTTAGGTCAGATGATGCCATTTAACAATCATTCCTTGGCAATGATGGAAATGTGCTAATACGAAGAAACATTTATTTATTTTTCCGAATCAAATCTCGAATTCATTGTTGAATGAAGACGCACATTTGTATTTGCAAAAAAAAAATATGTTGTTGACAATGAATTTGCTTTGAGTCTACTGTGTTCGTCAACTTGGAAACGGCTGAAAAGTCTATTACAAAATGGGGTGGTGTGAATTAAGAATGGACGTTATGTCCATTGAAAATTCATTCAAAACCAGTGCCAAAAGCCATGATTTCGCCTCAGCTAATTTCCGACGAGATTTAAACTAATTTTCATTCAATTTGGCTTTATTTACTAAAAAAAAAATCTCCCGCCTCGGTGTGCTTGAAGGGATCAAGTCGAAAATTGAGATAAATACCGTCGATGCCTTTGTATATCCAATTGTACGATTATCCATAGATTTACATTGACGCTTCGTTTCGTTCATGCTCACAATTCAGCGTACAATTCGACGTCATTGCAGGGTGATTTTCACAAGATCATTCTGTAGCGTGAGTGAGAACTCGAATATGTGTAATACAATGAAAAAATATCGAGATAAGGCATTCAACAAGTCCGTGATAGAATGAACTCATTATGAGTTCAGTTACTTGGCGATCGAAAAAATAGAATACTTGTGTATTCGATATTGAGTGTAATTAAGTGAGCTTCATAAATGAATATGACTTGTTGCGATTTCTTTTCTCGGTGTCATAAATCAATGCCCGGACACATGCCCGAACAGCACAGGAAAATAAAATAACACCAAATAAGTACAAACCCATAGGATACGATAGTGTGTATGACGTCAAATGTTGTTTTCCCCCGAACGCATTATTCATCCAATGCGACACAACCAATATTAACGTATAACGCTCTACGCCGATTCGACGTGCATACGTTCCATTCAAATCACATTCACCTTTTGTCATCTATCTCAAGCCATTTTTCAATCGACAATACACAAATCACCCACAGCAGCTACCTGTTCTAAATAATCACAATTGATGAAACCGTCGAACACACATCGAATGTCGAATATCAACATTCATTCTATAAATAGATTTAAATAAAATCCAATCAGATATAGTATGTGTACAATCCTTAACATTATTATCGTTAATTTGTTTTCTATTTCGTTCTTTTGACTTTGCTAATTTCGTCTAAGCAGGGACAACGAACATATAAAGAATGCGTGATAGACTACAATAGAAAACCACTGAAAATTTAAATGTTCAAGAGTTCAGCGGTGTCAGCATTGCAAGTTCAATCAGGCCAACGTTATGACTCTGGTTACCATTCTATGCTTATTATTTGCTAAGAAAAATGCTCATAAAAGTGATTTTTTCATCCTTTTTTCTCCAATACCATCGAATGACGTCAGCAATTGCATTTTTCCTTCTATTTGATGATGCAGAACATTCATTCTGTTAAATCCTCGTCGATGACGTACTATAAACGAAGAATATTCACGTTGATGGATGAAGATGTAACATCATTAATATTTATTGCGATTTAAGTGAAAATCGAATCACTGCATTCAAGTAAACAGTATCAATGATTTGAGTCGCACTTTCCATTTGGATTAAATGATGGTGACGTAGTATGGAGATTTTTTTGTTTTCAATTATTATGAATTTTTTAAAGCCATTTAATACCAAAAACAAATCATTCTCGATTATCATATCATAATGGAACAAAACAAGTAAATAACACAAAAAAACTGTATTTCTAGGAAGTCCACATTTTATAATTTTCGCTCGTGGCACTTATGCAAATTATATCGTACATATTAAAGGCAATATTAACGCATTTATCCATATATTTTTTTCGGTTGATGTCACGTTTTTCTTTTCTTTTCTTTTTTCAAACTATTATCATGTAAAGTGATTTTGCAACGAAAACAGTTTTACTTGAATAAAAGAAATTGTGAAACACCAACGAAAATGTGAATTCAAAACAATGCATCACGGAAAAATGAATGTAAACAAATTGTTAACGACAAGTCAGGTATAATCAGGATAATGACATTGGTCAAAAAGCCACCGACTGAACAACTACGAAGGCAAAAAATCACTGTGAAATTCTGCCAATAATTCGAATCGATTTTACCGAATACTTTTAAAATTTATGAGGAACAGCAACGTTCAGCTGTTTCACAGCAACTGTTTTCTCATTGCTTGGGGATTTTTTCAATAAAACAATGCACGTTTATTTTAGAGATCGATAACACATAGCAGTTTGTTGTTGTTTCTGGTATAAATGTCTGCAGCAATAGGCTATAGAGCATCTTGAGTGCTCCATTTTTCCCGAAGACACTAAATTGTTATCTTCTACCGTTTACATGGAAAACCATAACAAACTGCCTCGGCCCGTCCAAAAACAGACATCCTTCAACAATTTTGAACCTCCTATTTCATACCAAATTCCATCAAACCATCTCACCCCGTTGATTTGTAACGTTTTTCGCATTTTTCGACGTCGGCCGATTTCATTTCGTTGATATAATTTATTTTGGTTTTGGCCAAAGTGTAATGAACACTGGAATTTGTGTCAAAACTCCGCAACGATAAATATATGCAAGCGATCAAATGTGTTCGCATAATATATTCATTAATTGTTAATGAGTTTCAATGTGAATCAGCAACGGGGCACTTAGCAGTCCATTTCGGCCGACATGTAAAACAGCGAGCCGTGGCTAAGGAATATTAGTGATTTGGAGACGGTGGAAGTGACAACCATTCAAACTAATAGTCTATTGTGATTCGTTTGTTGCATTTAGTCGTCGCAAGTACTTCGAGCCGATCGTAACTCGCGACAAAATTTACTGCATTTATTTTTACTCGACAACATTTTTTTTTTCGTTGCTTCTCTATCTCTTAATACAATATTATTTTTTCGTTCGTAAACAAAACACCGATTTTTTCAATTGAAATTCCGGAGCGCATATTGTCGGAAGTAAATTTTGAACATTTTGTTTGGTGAACGCTTTTAATTTTGTTTGAGTGAACTTTTAGTGGATTTGAATAAAGCCAATCGATATGCAATCGTCTTCACGTAATTTGGACACATTGTCCAAAAATTCTACATTCAACGGCTGCTTCAGTAAGAAAATGTTTTTTTTTAAATTTAATTTTGAAGTTTTCAAATTGATAGACCAAGAGCTGTTGAACAAAGTACTTACTATACAAGTTTCATGTCAGATAATGGAACTGTAGGTGCACATTAAGGCCAATATTCAAAATATCAGTTTGTTTTATCTTCATTTGATACACATCACAATATCTGATCGCCGATAACAAGAAAAAAAATCGCTTCACTTTTCGCTCAAGCTTTAAGGCAGATTTTTTGTTTACTGATAAATTCGTACAAGAATAATTCAAACACAAAAAATCTGCTCTAAACATTGTACACAACATTTTTTATTTCACAGCAAAGTCTGTGTTTGTAATGCATTTTATCCATTTTGACATGATTACAACATGACCTCACTTCTTTGAATTGAATGAGACTTTGATGTGAAATAAAAAATGTTGTGTACAATGTTTGGAGCAGATTTTTTGTGTTTGAATTATCCTTGTACGAATTTATCAGTAAACAAAAAATCTGCCTTAAAGCTTGAACGAAAAGTGAAGCGATTTTTCTTCTTGTTATCGGCGTGCAGATATTGTGATGTGTATCAAATGAAGATAAAACAAATTGATATTTTGAATATTGGCCTTAATGTGCACCTACAATTCCATTATCTGACATGAAGCTTGTATAGTAAGTACTTTGTTCAACAGCTCTTGGTCTATGAGATTTTTTTGTTTGGATTTGATAGGCAATTTTGTGAGTGGTTCGAATTCCATTTATTCCGACACTTATTTGCGATCGATTGAAGAGCCAGAAGAATTTTGGGGAGCAATTGCTGCACCGCCAATGATCCATTGGGATAAGCCATTTGAAAAAGTGCTGGATAATAGCAATCCACCGTTTACAAAATGGTTTGTCGGTGGATACTTGAACGCTTGTTACAATTGTGTGGATCGTCATGTTCTTGCCGGAAATGGTGATAAAGTGGCCATCATTCATGACAGCCCAACAACAAATACCATTCGCAAAGTTACCTACCAAGAACTCTACGACACGGTAATGTGCATACTAGAATCAATTTAAACCATAGACATAATTTTGAAATTGTTGTTGTTTTGTTACATCGAATTAGACTTCTCGCATTGCTGGTGGTCTTCAAAAGTTGGGCGTTAAAAAAGGTAACATGAAACAAACAGTCCGTTCTATTGAACTTTTCATCCTCATTGCATTCGATTAACTCAACACTGTTTGTTGTTCTCATTTTATTCCGTTTCAAACAGGCGATCGTGTAATTATCTACATGCCCTTAATCCCAGAGGCTGTAATGGCAATGTTGGCCACCGTTCGGATTGGTGCCATTCATTCGGTTGTTTTCGGCGGTAAGTATTCGGATTGTCATTATTGCTGTTGCAATTAAAAATTCGTGTGCAAAAATAGGAAAATATTGCCCAAAATGACCGTGATACCGTTATACATGTACTGTGAAATCAGTGACCGCGTATACGCGTAAGCGACAGCCGAGTTCGTCAACTTCAATTTACACATTTGCCGTCATCGACAGGCGAACAAAAATAAAGTTTTGTGCTTTCTATGTGTTTTTTTTTCGGTTCGTTTGTTGTCGGTTTTGATATTGATTTCAGTTCTTTGGCCATTTTTACACTAGCACACAACAACACACACACACACACACACACAAACGCAAAAACAAAACATTAAATTTTCCATTTTGAATAAAATAAGCGTTGAATATTTGCTTATGCATGCGTTTTCATGCTGACCAAAGGTCAACACGATTGACACCTAATAAAATAAAAGAAGAAGCGCGTCCGTTTAAAATGGATATACGGAACATTCGATAATTCGAATAGATTTTTTTTCATTCGTTGTGTGTTCATCGTTCATTTACGATGAATAATATGAACCCGAATTGACGGCGACGACGACGCTGTGAATTGTACGCTCAAGATTTATTCCGACTGTTTGTTTGTCATTTTCGATTGAATGCAAATTTCCCCACAATATTAATTCGGGGAGGGAAATGTGATCAAGCGACAGCGATTCCGTGTCTGTGTCGGCCGAAGTGCAGGCATGCATTGGACAGTTGATTTTGGTGCGATTGTAACTGAATAATTACGCAAAAAAATGAAAAGTTTGATTGAAAGTTCAAATTGTTGGCCAAATGGACAATAGAATTTTTGTGCGCGCAATAACACACATTCGCAATTATTTATTCAGGTTTTGCTGCAAGTGAGCTATGCACTAGAATCGAACATGCTGAACCAACGGTCATAATTGCTGCCAATTGTGGAGTTGAGCCCAACAAAATCATTCGATACCTGGACATATTGAACGATGCATTGACCATGTCGGAATGGAAACCAATTTGTAGTGTGATTTATCAACGACAAAATGTTATGACTTCGCCGTTGATATCGAAGAATGATGTGCTGTGGGAAACTTTGTTGGCACACAGCGAACCATGCGAATGTGTTCCGGTCGAAGCAAATGATCCGCTGTACTTGTTGTACACGTCCGGAACGACGAGCAAACCAAAAGGTGTACAACGTCCAACCGGTGGACATTTAGTCAATCTGATGTATACAATGAGCGCTATTTATGGCCTCAAACCATCCGATGTTTGGTGGGCGGCTTCTGATTTAGGCAAGTATCATATAACAATGTTTGGTCTTAACTCGCTTGAGTATTTATTTATAAAAATTTGATTTCATTTTCTATCAAGGTTGGGTCGTTGGACACTCGTACATTTGCTATGGTCCACTTTTGTATGGAGCAACAAGTGTTATGTACGAGGGCAAACCCGATCGAACACCTGACCCCGGTCAATATTTCCGCATTATTGAACAGCACAAGGTGTCCGCATTGTTTTCAATTCCAACGGCTTTTCGTGTCATTCGACGTGTTGATCCAGATGTAAAATTCGGAAAAGCGTACAACATCGATTCATTGCGCACTATTTTTGTAGCCGGCGAACACTGTGATTTAGAGACGAAAAATTGGATTGGAAAAACATTCCGTGTGCCCGTATTGAATCATTGGTGGCAAAGTAAAAATATATACACAAACCCACAATTTCACTTCCATTCAAGTCTTTTGTTTACCATGTGATTAAAATTCGTGGAATTCCCATTTTAGCTGAGACTGGATCTGCTATCACAGCTAGCTGCTTGGGTTTCAATCACAGTCCACATCAACCAGCATTTTCAACTGGTTTGCCATTCGTTGGATACAAAAGTGAGTACCATTCGAAGAAAATGAGAGAAAAAAACGTAAAATCCACACAGAATTCAATGTGAATTGATTTCGTATCGAATTTCAGTTGATATTTTACACCCGGATGGTACTGAGGCGGCTCCCAATGAGCTTGGACGCGTTGCTGTGAAACTGCCATTGCCGCCAGGCAATATGTCAACACTATACAAAAATGATGAGCTCTTTGACAAAACATACTTTACGAAATTCCCAGTAAATTGTTTAATTTTGTTTTATTCTTAGAAAAAGGGTGAACAATTTTCCGTATGGATCAAAATTGATGAATTTTCCCTTCAATGACAGGGCTACTACGATACTATGGACGCTGGATATAAAGATGAGAATGGCTATGTGTTTATCACCGCACGTGACGATGACATTATAAATGTAGCCGGTCATCGAATTTCAACAATGGCCTTGGAAGATGCAGTATTGAGGCATCCAGATGTGGCTGATGCTGCCGTTTTCGGTGTACCAGAACCAACAAAAGGCGAAGTTCCATTGTGTTTGTATATTATGAAAGATTCAACCGACAAAACATCGACCAAAATTGGCGTTGAATTGATCAAGATTATTCGTGAGGTGATTGGACCGATTGCATCATTCCGATTAGTGGCACCGATAGTGGCATTGCCACGAACTCGATCTGGTATGTTTAAAAAAAAACACACAGGGAATCACAATGCCCAATAATTTCGATGCTTTTATTCAACTCACAGGAAAAACTCTAAGGAAAGCCATGGCTGACTTTGCCCGAAACAAACAAGTCATTTTGCCTGGAACTATCGAAGATCAATCGGTGTTCAAGGATATACGTAGGGCTTTGCAAGAATTGGGCTATGCTCAAACTGCACCAGAACCGCACACAGCTCGCAAATAGTTTTTCCAAAGCAATTCGATTTAACAAAAAAAATGAAGCAAATTTTTCTATATTCTTAAGTGGATTTTCAATAAAAGGCTAGCCAAAATATACTATCAGCGTACACATCAAAATCAGATAAATGTAAAAAAAACCAACATGAATTTTTTCACCGTTTCCAGCACTTTTATTCGTGATGCGTGTGTCAGAAAAAAACTAAATTAAAAAAAAAACAATCTCTTTTTCATTCGATGCGATTGAGCTTAAGTTCGATGTTGGACAAGGTCGTGGAATAGATGTTAAGTCAGACAAGAAAACAACACAACAACAACAACGAGAATTGATTCAGAAAAAAATATTATTTATTTCAATAATAAAAATGAAAAGAAAGAGAAAAAAACAAGGCTTATCGCTTGCATGTATGAACAAATCAATACCGATTTTGTCAAATAAACATCAAAATTCAATTTTTTATTCATTCACTTCTTGGATTTTTTATTCTTTTTCCCTTTCGTTTTGGATGACGATGGACTTTTTTGTGTCTCATCGTCTGCTGTTGGGATTGAGTCGTCGATGGATTTCCGTTTAGCGGATAACTGTTGTTCGTCAGTTGTTCGTTCAACGTCCATGGGTTCAATGCTGAAATCGGGAATGAATGGTTGCACCAGCTCAAACACAATCTTTTCACGCTGAACATTTGTTGTGTCCAAACTCAATCGAATCACAACCGGATCGAACGCACGGAACACAAACTCTTTGTAGTGTTGTGTATGATCCTGGTGGTAATGGGAAATAAGAACAGTTTCAGTTAATTCTTCTCTTGGAAAACAAACATAATTTGATGCGTCTTTTCCATGAACTTTTGTTTACCTCTTCATCAAAAACAAATTGAACGCCAGATTTGTGTGTTGCTCCCTTTTTACCACTCAGATAGATCGTTCCTTCCAAACCGAATTTCGGGATTAAAATCTGTAGAGCATTCTTTCGCACAAACAGAATGTATCCATTTTCCTCTTGGGTGCGCCCACGGAAGAACAAATGTGTGTTCAAACTAACCGATGCTCGGCCCGCATATTGTGCCATCCGATTGCGGTAATTCAAGTTATTACACAAGAGTGCGGTCTTTCGCTTATCCAACAACTCAGAGTATGTACTGTCGGCACCGATGCACGCAGCCAAAAGCCGATGCACTATTATATCGGCATATCTAACACAACAGAGCATTGATATTTAATAAACCATTTCCAGAATAACAAGCAAATAATAATTACCGTCGAATAGGTGAAGTGAAATGTGTATATATTGGTGCAGCCAATCCATAATGGAAAAATTCATCTTTTTGTACTGTTCCACTGATAAAGTACACGGCTTGCATCATGCATCGCGTGGCCAAGATACGTAACATTGTATTGAAGTATGGATTATCCTTGCGAACCGCCCTATCCAATGATTCTGCTAATTTTTTACCGCTCGATGTATCAATGTCGAAACCAAGATGTTTGCCCGCTTTAATGAGTGGCTCGAAGTTGGTCTGTGGTGGTTCTGGATGCCGCCGAAGCATAGCAAATTCAGGGAATTCGCTATTAATCTTTTCGGCCACCGAAATATTCGCTAACAACATGAACTCTTCAACCATTGAATTGGTTTCACGCATTTT
>NW_022595244.1:1344147-1387146 GCF_009176505.1 Sitodiplosis mosellana
CGAAGCAAAAAGGGAATATGTAAAATGGTGCTTTACCCTTTTTCAATACGTCTCTTCTTCAGGATTTTCGCTAGTCGATTCAATCCTCTGAGTGATTCGGCAATGTCATGCTGTTGCGTCTCATCGTCGATGATTAGCTGTGCTTCCTCGTACGTCATCGCTTTCTTCGATTTGATTATACTCTTATGGTACTTCGTATTGACAATATTGGCATTTTCATCGATTTCCCACACGCATGAGAAAGCAAATCGCTCCTCGCCACCACGCAATGAACACAAATTCGAACTGAGCAGCTCTGTAGAAGAATGACAATTAGGATTAAAATAGGAAATTGCATGTATATAATTTTCAGAAACCAACCTGGCACCATGTCAATACGTTTGTCCACCAAGTAAACAGTGGTTGCACGGGAGGCAGCCTCTTTGTCGAGTGCATTTCCGGGTCGAATGAAATGACTCACATCCGCAATGTGAACGCCAACGTCATAGTTTCCGTTCGACAATGCTCGACAGTGCAGAGCATCATCGATATCTGTGCATCCAGGTGGGTCGACTGAACAAATGGTTATGTGACGCAGATCAACACGTTTGGCCACATCCTCTTCGGTAATTGTCCATGGTAATGATGGCAAAAAACTAAGTACCTCCTTCGAGAATTTACTGTGCGGCACATCATGCTCAAGTAGCAACACTTCGTTTTCAGTTTCCTTATCGCCCAACGGTCCGAGTGCACGCACAAAGTGGCCTTGGGGATAGCGTGAATGCCGTGGCCATTGATCGATCGCAATGATGATTCGTTGCATTTTTAGCTGTTCGGATTGACGTGTTTCAATGCGAACTTTTGGGATTTTACGTTCGGCAGGAACGAAAATGTGCCGCGTGGAACCGGGAATTGGGTTGAGTTGCAAGATACCGCAATATTGACGCCATTTTCGACGAATGATACCCACCACTTTGCCGGTTGGCTGTTTCTCTTCGACGGCCACTTCCATTGCTGGCAGGTTTACCTGCTCCAACACATCGCCTTGATCTTCTTGATCGTCTTGCAATATCATCTCACTTGGTGCTTTCCATGAATTTTCGTCGAATAATTCGACCGCTACTATATCTCCGTCAACAGCTCTATTCAAACCCTCGTGGCCTTGCAGCAAAATCTAAGAATGGCAAATCGGAATTTATTCATCAACAAACTGTAAACTAGTACTTCAAATGTATACGAACCGATTTTTCCATTCCTTCCACATTGACAAATCCTTCAAGGTAATTTTCACGCGATGCAGCGAACGAACCTTGCACTAATTTGCCATTTTTGATGTTCTCGTGAATCTCATTAACGGTTAAATGTGGCGGGAAAATGGCGACTTTTTTGTCTTGACTCGAGAATCCCTTCAACGACAGCTTATCTTGCAATGTTGGATACTTGTCGAGACCACGCACATAATCGCCGACAGTGCTGCATAAAATACCTTCGGCACGTGCCTTTTCCATGTTTTTCTTGTCATCAGTCAGCAAAATCGCACGAAGTTTTGTATCATTTTCGAAACTCTTCTTCAAATGTGACTCATACCAAGCGGTGGCAACACGAATGGCTCGATCGTTTCGGTCATTGGCCGATTCACCCGGTTGTCGTTCAACATAAGTGTCTCTGTGAAATGCCAAATATGATTTTTGTTCAAACTTTTCCGATAAAATGAAACTAATTCAGAGAAAAAAACACTCAGCCAACGGTTCAACTCACTTGTGATGCTCATTGACAAATGTGTACACATTTCTCGTCTGATCCGAAATGATGTTGCGCAATTTTTTGAACACGGCTGAGCTCCTGTGTTTCACTTCATTCAAAACGGTGTGCAAAATGATGATGTTGCAAAGCACTTCCTCTTCAAACACATCGATTTGATCGAGCACCACATTTGTGTCCAACACCAGATAATGTGGAAACGGATAATTTGGATTCGGTGATTCGGGTTTAGCATCCAAAACTTTGTCATGTGCTCGATGTTCGCACATCAAACAAATCGATGATCCACACCAAATGTCATCGCGTAAATAATGCTCGCGTACAATCTAAAACAATGCAAATCAACAATATTTTGATTTTTTGGTATTTCATTCTAACCTCAATCAATGAACATGTTTTTTATTTACCTTGAGAATATTGCCGCGTTTGGTTTTCCGCATAAAAATTTTGTTGGTTAACATGTTGGCCACTCTATTCAATCCAAAACGTTTGTAAATTCAATTTCTATTTGGAAACGGTCGATGTTGAGAGTCAAAACACGACACCGACTCCAATTGTTGTTCTACTGTTGGTGTTGAAACTAACGAGTGTACATGCTTTGCGCATCTGTCAATTGATAACTGACATTTAGTACACATGGCATATTAAACGCACCCATTTGTGCGCGATGACAGTTCGGCTATGCGGTTCAAATGTGTGTTCTTCGTTGCGATTACTTTTTTTTTTCTTGTGTTTCGATTTTCCAATGCCCATATTTGTGCGTAGTGTTTACCTGTTATTCCATTGAACTAGTCGTAAATAGAAAACAACAATAAACCCATTCGATTGGAAACTATCGCAACAGTGATAGATCTTATGACACGAGAAGCACTTGAAAGTCGTTTGTTTACATTCAAAATTGCAAGTTGTTAACGTATCATTTAAATCTTTTGCTGATTTTTTTCCCTCAAATTGATAAGGCGATTAATCAGAAGTTAAAGCACTTAATCGAATCGAAATCATTCAATTGGTTTACCATCATCGTCATCACTATTTACAATTTGCTGTTGAGGTAATATTATAGAGTTATCTATCAATCTGAAAACAAAATAAATCAATTTATCGGTTTTCCTTTGGAATCTATTTTTAGAATGGAACACACTGTGTTCAGTTTCTGGATATAAGAAGCGTGATTGTTGCGCTGTGAATTAGTTGGTACCTGTTTGTTGCTGCAATTACAAGACAAAGGATGAGCAAATTGTTATTTTTATTGTTGTGGTTTTTTGTGTTGAACACCGTGCAATGTGTTCTGAAGCCATGTCAACTGCGCAAATATCCCGATGGATATGTTTGTGTGTGCAATGAAACCTATTGCGATACGATGGATGTGGAAAAACCGGAGAGATTTGGTGATTTTATACTGGTTTCATCGACAAAATCCGGCAAACGGTTCGATGTGTCGAAGGGACGTTTCCAACCAAAGCCACTGGAACCGAATGTGATTCGAGTGAAACGTTTTCCAGATTTGATTGGCATTAAGCGGAATGTGACTCAGGATATGAAATCGTGGCTTACTTCAATCACACTCACTGTTGATCAAGACAAACAGTATCAGAAAATTATTGGATTTGGAGGAGCGTTCACCGGGAGCGTATCGCATTTATTTGACTTGATGCCCGAATCGCTGAGGCATGCACTTTATCGCAATTACTATTCGCCGGATGAGGGAATCGCTTATTCAATGATGCGCATCCCTATCGGAGGTAAATGTACATTAGGGTGTTTTCCTGAAATTAAAAAGAGAAAAATGGTAGTTTTCAATTTAAAGAGCATAAAATTTTGTTTCAAATTATGGCATTTATGTAAAGAATCGATTGATATTGGCACGTCCCGAAGCAAAAAACTCTTTGCAAAATCGAATAATGCTTACCTAAAAACACCCACTAAAGTACTCCTGCGCAGTTAACATCAACCAGATGGGGAGTCAACTTGCTTCAACGCAACTATCCCACATGATCGGGATAGCCTTTAATAACTAATGTTACATTTGTTTTTTTTTTTTTGTTTGCAATGTGCTGATTAGACAGCATGATCAGCTGGCTGCTGGTCGTACTCGAACATTTCTACATCATTATCCACGATGGCGACAGCAGCAGCGGCTGCTTCAGCGGTTGCTCTAGCGGCAGCAGCAGCGGCAACAACAGCGGCTGCTTCAGCAGCTTCGCGCCAATACCTATTGATCGCCTCTGGTATCGGAAGTCCCAGTAATGTCCATAGTCCTGAACGATTAAACAAATGAACCTTCTTAAAAAATCATTCAATCGAAATTGTGCGTCAATTAGTATTACCTTTCAGTAGAATGTTCTTAGCAGCCACGACGTCACGATGCCAAATCACAGAGCATTCGAGGTTTAATCGCCAGTTTTTGTAGTAACATTTTACTTTTGGGAATAAACACTCGTCTTCTTCCGATGCTTCTTCGTTCATGGCACGTTGTAACTGTCGGTAGATCGATAGATCCGTTTTGCCCAACTTTGACACAATTTTCGTTGGCAGCAATGTTCTGGCGTCGGGTACGCATCGGCATTTCTTGAATCTGGCCGCTTTGTTCTGGTTTTGGAATCGATTCATACATCTTGCGTCGGTTTGAGATGTTCCCCATTCGTCCACCAATTGTATGAAACAATCTCGGCGCTTCTTTATTGACCTCAAAGTCAAACGAACCCCTGGGCACCGCACATGTTTCTTTATACTTATTCTGCTGTCAGGTGGTACTTCGCCATCAGCACCAAAAAAGAACAGAGTCGGTTTCTTATCGGTCACCTTATTCACCCATTCGTCGACAACACTACTGCTCTTGATGTGTTTGTCCAAGGCGAGTCGAGTGTATTTGGCAGTTGAGTAAGCGCAGATTCCATGCTTCATCATCTTGACTCGATGTTTGATATAGTTCAGCCACATTGACCCTTTTGGCGACGGCATCACTGGATACAGCTCACGGTTTTCTCTGTCTGCGCGCTCCATTTCGACGAAATTTTTGGTCCATCGCTTTGCTTTGGCATTTCGCACCTTTTGACCTGTTTGCCAGTGGAATTGCTTGCTCGACATTACAAAGTTGGTCTGAAAAAATAAATAGAAAAAAAAGGTATAGTTATTGAGTTTTGGCACTTAAGCATTTTCTATTAAAATACACACAACTTATTCAAATGTATACAAAACTTACTTCTTTGCCAGTTTCAATGTCGTGTGTTGTTGTGGTATTCCAACTTCGCACACCTGTATCAACGCCCGAAAAATTGTTGATTGTGCCATCCTCAATCTTCTGAATGATGCGAGATTTTTGGTCGGTTTCTTTGTTGTCTGTCTTCTTTTTGGCCGAGTACTGGAGAGACACAGAGATTCCATCGGTGTTTATGGAAAAGTCAAACTGCTTTTTGGCACGTACGAATCGTCGAATTTTTCGCATGTAAAAATACTGATTCCACCAATAATCTCTGTCCCGGTTGAAATCCTTTTCTGGAATAATTGTTGTGCTTGTTGTTCCTTTTTTATTCTCAATTTCCACTTTCGGCAACAATTTTTGCGAAGACAACACCTGTCGCATGGATGTACAATCGATTTTGAAGTGCGTACGCCGGAAATCACACATCGGCACCACTACTAAATTTCGAATCAATGGCCGAAAATCTGGGTTGTCGAGCATTTGTCTGCGCTTGCGTTTCCATTTTCGTTTTGTCTTTTTGCGCTTTCGTTTCTTCCGTTTCGATCGGTGTTGATGAGGCCACATCGCATGGTATTCTTCTATCTCACGTTGCATGGATAGGTACATTGGCATGGCCTTATACCAATGTTTTGGGTCAGTTGTAAGGTCATGCAGATCGATTTCTGGGAACACATTGCAATCTCTCACGATATCATACAACACCTCACACCGTACAAGTTTGTTTGGATCGCGACTTGGCACTTTGATATCTTTTTGCTTGATGATCAACTTGACAACATTTTCGATGTCACTTGGCAAAAATTTCTCTCCATCCTCTTCCAAGTTTGAGTTCAATTCGAACACTTTCAGTACCAAGTACTGGGTGATGTGTTTGTTAGCATGCGTTTCAAGATTGGTGACGACGTTATCTGTGTACTGATTTGTCAAATGCTTAAGGCCATTGCTGAAATCTTTGTTGTTGGGCCAATCGATACGATGATAGTCGTCAAGACCTTCGACAATTGCCTTGAATTCAGGATCGATACGTGGCAGCTCTGCTCGTGGTCCTCGTGGCTTTTCTCCTCTTGGTTTATACCTTGACTTCGGTTTTGGTGGCTGATTGTTGTGCCATAGCACTTGTTCAAAGCAGAGTTTGATCTTATCTTCTCCACTTCCACCAAACAATGCGAAATTATTGTTCTCGACGCCTATATTCGAACGCCTTTTGCACCTCAAACAAGAACAGCAATGAGCCCAAAACACAAATGGAAGTGGCTTGCAAACTCAGATCCGTTATTTTGCTCATCAATGCTTGCTGGTATTGTGGGCGAATGATTGTCTTTAGCGCACATTTGATCGTCGTAATTTCATCTTTCGTCTCTCCCTCCGCTGGTATTGATGGCTTGAAACGATTCGCCATTGTCCTACTGAAAGAAAAAAAACACACATTCGATTTAGTTTGAAAACGAATAATATTGAAACTTAAATTCGATTTAGTTTGAAAATGACAACAGAATGAGACACACAAAAATGACTTCGGTTTGATAACAATGGCATTGATTCAATTTGAGTTCGAACAGTAATCGATTAACTGTTTCTCTTCTCCGAACAATGGACTCAATTCATTGCATAAAATGAATTTCACCATCACACGTATTTCACCATCACATGTAACAGAACTATGTACTGCAAAATTATTGTGAAATTCATTATTTTTTCCATAAAATGTAATATTACTGTTCAAATGTTAAACGTTAAATAATTATTAGACTCGTTTAAATATATTTCACGTTATAAATGGCTTATATTACGTGCTATGAAACAAAAATGAATTTCACAATAAGAAGACATTAAAATGATTAAGTATACGCACACTCAAGTCACTTGAATTCAACAATCGGATATTCCGGATCAAATTGATACAAAACGCACGTGTATCGAAAATAATATGAATTATAAGCGAAACCGTAGGAAAATTAAAACATTGAATTGGAATTCACACTGCTGTAGTTTTTATTGTAATGAAATGTACGATTGATTTGTTGACTTGGTGTTTACAACGCCAAATGTGTTCTCGGTATGAGCAAACCGGCGATTATGACATTATGACATTTCGAAAACCAATGGAATGAACGTCAAATGTCATAAGGCTCGGTTCACATCAATAATACTAATTCAATATTTAGACATTAGACAATTTTTGCTTCAAAGTGTTCTTTGCTTCGGGACGTGCCAATATCAATTGATGCTTCACATTAAGGCTATAATTTGAAACAGGATTTTATGCTCTTTAAATTGAAAACTACCATTTTTTTATTCAAAAATGTACATGCAACCATGTATTTGCACATTCCATAAATAATAAATATCTCTGCTCTCCCATTAGGATGCGATTTTGATCTAAGGCCTTGGGCGTACAACGAACAGCCGATTGACGATCAGAAATTATCCAATTTCACGAAACTAGATGCACGCGACCTGCGGCGAAACGAACAGATCAATGACTTGAAGAAAGTGGCACAAATCGATGACATCAAATTGATCGGCACGGCATGGTCATCGCCGAAGTGGATGAAGACGAACAACCAGTGGTCTGGACGGAATGCATTAAAGCCAGAATACTACCAAACATGGGCTGACTATCACTTGCGTTTTCTTTCATTGATGGCCGCAGAAAACATGACGCTGTGGGGACTATCGACCGGCAATGAACCGCTGAATGGAGAAATTGGATGGTTTTTCATTCATTTCATGAGCTTAGGTAAGGGAGACACCAATACCGATTTGTAAACAATGGTCAATACTTGTATCTTATCACAGAGAAAATGAACATCCAGATATTGTTCGAAATAGAATTTCAAAGTAGCTTAAACCATACAATTCTTTTTCATCTCCATTCCAAACAGGTTGGCTACCCGAGAATCAAGGCAAGTGGATTGGTGAAAATCTGGGCCCAAATTTGAACAACTCCGAGTTTCGTGATATAAAATTGTTTGCTGGCGATGATCAACGATACACCTTCCCATGGTGGTTTGACCGTCTGAATCGCTTATCTCCAAAAGCCATGGACTATGTGTCTGGTTTGGCTGTTCACTGGTATTGGGATCGTCTCATATCGCCATTCATGCTCGACCAAACATACAACAAATATCCAGACAAAATGATGCTAAACACTGAATCGTGTATTGGCGACAAACCATTTGAAGTGCATGGTCCAGTTTTGGGCTCGTGGTCACGTGCCGAACGATATGCGTTGGGAATTATTCAAGATTTACAGCACCATGTTGCTGGTTGGATCGATTGGAATCTCATATTGAACGAAAGTGGTGGGCCCACATACATCAATAACACTGTTGACGCTGCCGTTATACTGAATTCAACCACCAAAAATGAAATCTACAAACAGCCAATCTTTTATGTCTTAGGTCATTTCTCAAAGTTCATACCGACTGGTTCAGTGCGAATTGAGGCAAATTTGAATGGATTTCGTGCAAGCAATGTCAAAACTGTAGCATTTTTATGTCCTGATAATACGATCACCATTATTTTATACAATCGCTCTGACAAATTCCGTATAATTGACTTTACAGATGACCTAAGAGGTTCCTATGAAATTCGATTAGATCCACGCTCAATTGCGTCTTTGACATATGCATAGAATTAGCTACATTTTCGAATGTACGACGAAGGAAATTATGATTGGATGAAGATTTTGCAATGATGTGATACGAAAAAAAAACCATTGAAAAATGTTTAGATCTTTCAGATATCTAGACATTTAAATACAATTTATATGATTTTTACTTTGAGTTAAACTAATAAATTGAAACGAAATCGAAATTGGATGACTGATTATTCTATTTATTTACTATTTATTCCCTGTATAGAGAGATGTGTTCATGCAAATTTCTTGTGGAAATCTTGTCTTCGTTTTCAGCTTCTACACAATTAGTTTTCTTTGCTTTCATTTTATGTCGTATTCCTTTAAATTTTTTCAATTGTTAGCATGACACGTATTTGTTCTACTATTTTATACATCTTTCTCCGTAAAAAATTCAACTATTCTTCAGCTGTAGCGTCATTTTTGTCTTCACCTTGCTCGATGGCGTTCAAATTTGTATTCAGTAGTGTATTATTTGTGGTCGTCATCAATGATTCGGAATTCTGCTCGAAAATGTGTGTTGCAATCACATCAAAATTGATGTTATCGAGCGAATCCGTTGAGTTCGTCATTAGTTTCATATTCGCAGCTAGGCTTATTCCACCAAAATCATCATCGATGTACAAATCTTCGATGGATTGTATTTGCTGTCAAAGATAAGAATTTGTGATAAGATTTGAACGACAAAAAATGTGACCTTAAAAGACGGGGAGAAAAAGATCGAATCCGATTCTTACTTTTCCGTTGAAGATTCCGGTCAAAACGCTTGAACAGACGGATGACTGAAGCTGATCGTTGGACAGTCTGCTTCCAGTGGCCTGGTTCATGTGCAGCTTTTCAGCGGTCATTTGCTCAAGCCTACGACCGGCTGCAGTCGTATCAACTGAATTATTTCGCATTAGAAACGGCAATGGGCTGCCACAGATCGAATGGCGTACTTCAGCCATGTTTGATGAGCCAATAATGTCACCGGCTCGATCACCATTTTGCGAGTTCTGTGCAATTAACCCAACATCAGATGAACGTCGTCGGCATTTCCGCATGTTTAGCGTGACTCTGGTCGTTAGCGACGATTTTCTGGTTACCGATGTGACCGTGGGTGCATTGGCAAGCAGAGATTGCAGTTCTGGCACCTCAACATTTGAACCCGAAATTATGCTCTCTTGATAGAAAGTGCGTTTTATCAACGTTTGCGACTGCTGACTTCCAGTCTCTGTAGCGACAAAAGGGAATCAAAATGATTGTAGGCTTGTTTCAATCGATAACTGGTGGAAACAAGTTGATAGAAAGCTTGATTGAATGAAAAAAAATTGCCAAAATTCTTACCTGCAATCGGTTCTCCTGTCTCTTCAAACGCTTGATATTGGGCTCCAGCTTCGTTATCCACTTCGGATGGTACCTCAAACCGAATCACATCTTCGATTTTTTCATTTGTCACCTCATTCAATTTGTTGCCGAAAAATTCCGTCGTTTTTCGTTTGTCCGATTTCACATTTGTGTTGAAAATCTTCTCGTTTAGCAATTTATTCTCAATCTTTTGAAATGAGAAGCTACTGTCGTTCTTTTCGTTGCGCAACGAAGACTCAAACTTCTGAACTGTTTCACGAACTGAATTCCGTTTTTCGTTTTCTTCGTTGAGTGACTCATTTTTAGCGTTCTCATCAAGCAAATGTTTCTCATTCAAAAGATCATCGATCAGCAATGCAATTGATTCATCGGCCTCGCTAAAATTGGTATTCAGCAAATTGTTGATTTCATTCTCATTTGCTTGCGATTGGTCGGCCTTTTTCTCGCTCAAATACTTGTTCTGCGACAGGCAATTCTTGATGTCGGCCGTTATATCGGTGATTTCTTTGATGAGCTGTTGATTGAGATTTTCGGTCGGCTGTTTCGATGATGGATATGTGTGTCGTTGTGCCTTTTCAGCGGCTTTCCTAACCTCATTGAATGACATCTCCGAACGACGGCTCATATTCATTTTACTTTTGTTCGGCGTTCTCCGTTGAACCGGTTGACTTTCCAGCGAACGGAAGAACTTGATGCGTGATTTCACCGAAAACTCATCTTCGCTACTGGCCGCACTCATTGCACTTACCGTTGAACAATTCGACTTCATCGAATCATTTCGTGAGGTATTTTTCGTGGGTGTCAATTGTTTGTGCACAATTTTAATATTAACATTCATCTTTTTGCTACTATCATTGCTCTCGTTCAGTGTTGGAAGCAACGCATCTTCGTTTCTGGTCTGCAATTGCGTATTGTTCACTTGATCCGACGATAGCCAAGTACAACGTCGAATTTTATTGTTCCGTGCAATCAACTCCTGTGGCAATTGATAGTCGTCAATGATGAATTGGTAGCTATTATTCGGGCACGATACTTTTGTGTCGACCATTTCATTGGAATTACTCACTTCTTTCGGCCCGAATGGCTGTTCAATCTTCTTGTTCGCCGGCCTATTCTCTTTCATACTCTCTTCCTCTTCTTCCACATTCGTGAATTCGAGATCCTTCGAAATGGCCGATTGAAAGATGGCATTGTTGAATTCATTCGACGGCCGGCCGGTCGACGAGAACGGCTCCGAGTCTTGAGCGGTGAGAACGGCCGCTTTCAATTCGTCGCTGTGCTTATTGTCCGTGGCTGGCACATCATCGCCAAACAAATCTCGAACATTGCGCTTGTTGCTTTTGGTTGGCGGCACTTTTTTCTTCTTTTTAAGCGTACTCGTTCGCAAAATTGTTTCATCGTTTGTATCGCGTCGTGGTGAAAGAAGGCGATTAAAATCTAAAATGCTGCGATGCACATTGTTCAACGGTGACATATTTTTCTCCACCGATTGCGTTGACAAAGCCGCGACTGGTGGTGAAGTGATTGCCGTAAACTGTTTACTGTTCGACTTATCTGGTGTTGTATCATCTTTCAATGTATTCTCTTGAACGGATGGTTGTTGTCGTTGTGTAGCTTTGCTTTTCTGCGACTTTAAACAACAACACTTCATTGTACCGTGATCATTCTCATTTCCCCGTAAAATTTCCGTTTCGATGGCTTCTAATTTCCGAATCATTTTCGCTAAATCGATACGCGTTGCTGGTTCACGTTTCAATCCTCGCTCGAGTATTTCATGGAAACGTTGGCATCGCTCCTCTTCAACGATTGGCAAATATTTCAGCGGATAGTTCGATTTCAGAAGCTCATCCAATTTGGTTTCGTCATAAATCACAAACGGAATGCATTTATTGAGCAACTCCCATAAAAGGAGTGTCAATGCATACGTATCCGATTGTTTCGTCGGAAAGACAAATTGTTCGTCTTGTGAGAGTAATTCAGGCGGTTGATAGTTAAATATTGCCAATTTGCGACGATATTCAGTGGAATAGGGAAAGTATTTTGTACTAATCTCACGTATAAATGGCACAGTGTAAGTGGACTCTAATCCATCTTCGTTGAACACGACTTGACTTGTAAGCTGCTTGTATCGTTCGATTTTTTGTTCGGAGCTTAATGACTGCTTTGGTGAACGTTTCGGGCGAATTGATGGCACTCGTTTGGTTTTTTGCTTGGATTTCAAGTCGACCTCATCCTGAATGTCGGACTTGTATGGAACAGCCAATTCAAATGATGTCAATTTGACTTGAGTCACAGTGTTTCCAACCAAAATCGCATGTGATGAAATGTTCGAATGGGATATTCCAAACTCTTGCATGTACGAAATGGCCCCTGCGATTCGTTTCACCACTGTTACCACTTCGATCAGGTCCAATTGCTCGTTCTGCCAATTGAAACGATATAAATCAATGATGTCTGAAATGAATATGGATTATTTGTTTCGATTGTTTCTTACCTTAGCAAACAAATGATGATTCAAGGAATGCCTCGTTGGTTCCATAATGAGAGCTAATCGTTTGAATGGCTCAAATGCAATCGCCATCAAGTTGATGATGTTTGGATGGCGGATTTTCCTATGCGACAGAACGAAAACAAAAATCATTATTCCAAAATCTATTCACTCGAAATGTGTGCAGAAAATCTCAGAGCCGAAAAAAGTTATCGAAAAAAGCACTTTACCTCAACACTTCAGCATCACGAATGATGGCCGTTTCGGCGATGAGTGCAAAATCCTTATTTGCTTCATCATCATTGCTTAGATCGGCATACTTACGAACAGTGACTTTGGCATTTTTGAAAGTACCCCATTCAAAATGTAGCGGTGTTTCAATTTGGACCTCCATTCGGCCCATTGAATTGAATTCGCTGATCAAACAAATGATATCAGCGCATTGCATTGTCTCATGGAATTGTAGCACTCGATTTGGTGTTCGCATCTGTGAATTGGCCTCATTAATGCGTTCAGCTCGCGAGACCGTTTCCAAATCGTCGAATGTGTGTGCACTATCGATAGACTTATCCAAATCAGTGATCATAACCTTGCCATTCGTCCGATGATACTCTCCCTGCATGAGCTCTTCCTCATGCACCGAATGCGATGTGTTCGAAGCCATTTCGAAATTTTCACTTAAAATACGGACAAACTCCTTTGGATCTGTATCAAAAACTTCATCGGCCAGTGTCGAGTCGTCAGATTTAAAACAATCAGTTAATTGTTGTCGTCTTTGGTACTGTGGCAGATCAATACATGGCAATGCATACTCAACTTCATCCCCATGCTTATTCACAACGACTTGATAGTGATCCAATTGTGATGCATTGTCACCATTCAAACCGCTCCCCGTATCGGTCGTAGCATGGTTTTGCTTCTCCACCGCACTAAACACCGACGAACTGTCCGAGTAATAAGGTGATTTAATTTCGAAATTCCGATAGGCACCGGTGAAATGGGCTTCGGTTAGTAATTTCCGGGACTGTTTGCTGTTTAACAGTAATCGCTTTGGTTTTTCGGGGCAAGTTCCCCGAATCGGCAGCGCCTCAGCTAGTGTGCTCAGTGATGAAGTCTCACTGTTGCTTGGATATGGATTGAGATTCTGTTTGTAAAATTTCATCGGCGGACTTCGATAGCTCGTCTGGTCGTCGTTCACACTGTCACTGTTGTACATGCAGTGCTCTTCTTCAAACTCTTCAATCGCCTCCTCTCGAATCGTCCTTGAGTCAATGGAATTCTGTGTTCGTCGCATTCCGCGCACGTATGCATTTGTTACAATGGCAGGCATTGAATGTCGCGAGTTACGATGGTTCAAAGTCATATCACTGTCATCGGTGCCCTCGCCCAAGTGAAACTGAACGCTAATCTTTTTTGTTCGACGGCCATTGTACGGTGGCTGTGTACTTTCATTGCGATTCTCTGGAATGCCTTGACTGCGATACGGTTTTGGCGGGCAGGTACTTGGTGGTTGGTATGCGACATGGTTTTGTTCCGTTGGCGTTGTATTTCCATCGGTATAATTCGGTGCATCACCCGAAATTGTGTGATAGGCAGCTACTTCATTTGCGCCCATCGACAATCGTTCTATGCGCTGATGCTCACGAAACTGTGTGAAACGAATCAAACTATTGCGTAGTTTCTCTTCGCTGGTTGGTTTTTGTTTCGCGAACATTTGAAGCGGTGCACTTTCTCGACGGCGCGTTCGCTTTGAACCGTCTCTGCTAACGAAAAGTGCGTGTGCGTTTGTCGTTTGGTTTGGTTTGCATCGTCCAGAGTGTGTGTGTGTGGGAATGTGCCGAGAAAAAGAGCAAACAAAAAATGAATGGGGATGAGTCAATTTGAAATTGGATTGAATACATGAATAATTGGACACATTTTTCTTTCAGAAATTTAGTATGCAAAATGAGATTTAGAAAAAAAGTGAACTCAATGGACGTCACAATTTTTCACATTCAATTCGGAATGTTCCATTTGTTTTCTCGGCTATTAAGACGATTTACGTTGCTAACGATAACAAATGAAATGCGCGGGATTTTCATTCAAGTTTGACTCTTTGATATGTTTTTTTCGTGCGAATTACGAAAATGTCACACATTGAATCGATTGTTTGCTGCTTATGAGTATCTCAACTCGATTGATAGTGTGTTCATCTTTCGCTGAAGAAAACTTCTAACGCAAGTGCAATGCCCCTATAACCAAACAACAACTCATATTTATTGCATTGATTGTTCTTTCTCTTCGCCACATGAATACGAATATGAATGGCTTGGTATTAAGTTGGAATAGAATCAACGTTTTGATTCTATTTTTGTTTTGTTTTTGTTCGGCTAAATGGTCATTTAAATGCGTTTTGTGTGTGCAAACGAGAGTGAAATATGGAACGGAATCATGCATCAGTGCGTGGCACTATCATATTTTAGAGCCATACGGTACGTTCAACACAACACCGACCGAAATGAAATGGGAATTTGTGCACGTAAACACACACAGACAAACAAAAACAAACACGGTATAGCCGAATCTCAGCGGTCGAACAACGAAGCATGAGAATGCAAGCAAATAGACTTTTTTCCCTATTGTCTTTCAGTCATGATGGCATGGATGGTTTTACAGCTTTGAGAAATATGTAGCGAAATGTAGCCGGAAATTAACAGGTGCGACTGGTCAATTGTGTGTCTCGTTTTTCAAAACAGTTTTGCACTGTGCAATGTTGAAAAAAAAACGCACGGAATCAAGTGGATTTTTATGTCAAACTTTGTATGAACATTTAAAGCGTTGAAATGTGCCGATGAAAAAAGAACACACGCTCATAACGCAAAATGAAAGAAAAAAACACACTTGTTTCCAATTTAATCACAACACAATCATTGAATCTCAATCGAAAAAATGTCCAATCAATAAAAATACTCACTTTTTCAGCCAATTCATTAGACCACCCATTTGAGAATTGTTCTCTTTAGATGGCTTCTTGTTTGCTTTCGTCAGTTTGATAGATTTTTTATTCACTATTCTTTTAAAACTCTTTCCGCGCACAGAACCACGTTCAACTGTCTTAATATTCACTTAATTCAAGTCGTATGTTCAAGTTAATTGTTTATAAACCGCATTCAGTCTTTCAATATAAAAAAAATATTCCGAAAATGTTAAAATAAAGCAGCAATTTATGGCGTTGCGCGTTTTTTTCGTGGACAAAATGTCGGTTCTGATGTGATGTCTTCGATGCGAAATCTCGTTGTGAAGTGAATGCCGCTAAAATTACCACGAATTTATTAGGCACTCACAATGCGGCACTCTCTCTCTCTCGTTGCGATGAATGTCTGAATAGCGGCTATCGCATGATGATGAAAAGAGATGCATTGTTTTCAGCACGCCAGCCCAAAGCATAGTCGGAGCATAGTGTGAGCCGATTCGTGCAGCGCAATTTGCATGTGGTCAATTCGGTTGCGCCGCAATACCGTTGTACTCGCCTCTCTATCTCCCTATCTGTGTGTGTCGACTCGACTCGACTCGGTCAACATCAATGTATACATACACACGAGCAACCGAAATTCATCACGCGAATCGGACGTTCGTGAGTGGAACATGAACTTTTTTTCTAAATTGACAAATGAAATCGTTCATTTTAAAATGAAAAGGAAGAATGAAATAAAAATGAACGATTTTTTTCTTCATATTTGAATTTTTCAAGCATATTTTGTGTGTATAACCAGAATGGGTTAACTGTGTGCTTGAGACAAGAGATTGGTCGTATCAGCTGTGATGTACTTTTTAGTACACGAGTGAGGTTATGTATGCTTTTGTTGACTGTCAAACTACGTTTATGTGTGTCTCCAAGAAATAAACAAAACGTTCTGCATCAAACAAAGTGCGTACTGAACACACACTGTTTTTGTGTTGATTTTGCGTTAATTTTGAACCAAATTTATCGTAAGCAATTTCCATCAGCGTTAAACATTGAACAAGTGTCATCACGATGAGCAAAAAGAAATCCACGGTAAGATCAAACATTTTGGAATGATTTCACTTTCATGTAGCTAATTGTCTATTGTTCTCCGTTTGTTTCGATAGAAGTCGGCCAGCAAACCAGTTATTAAAAATGAAAGCATTGATGAGATTTGGGACGATCGTTTGTTGATTAAAACATACGAACTGGCAGTTAAATTGCAAAATTCCGATGTGGCCAAAAGCATTGCAAGCGATACAAATAAGAAAACAGCATCGAGTGAACGTCATCTTTTCGTAAGGGCTGACACAAGTTCCGATGATGATTTGGTTCAAAGCAACACGTTGGCCGAAGGTGTTGCGAGTGGCACAAGTAAACGGTCGGTATCATTGCAGCAGTACATGAGTACTGATGATGAGACCGATCAAAATGGTACGTATAAAGTGGGTGATTATGTGCGAGCCACCTATGATGTGGACAATATCGATTACGAGGCGCAAATCATTAGCATCGATGAAGAGAATGACGAATGCGTAGTAAAATTCATTGGCTATGACAATGAGCAATCGGTTCGATTGGTCGATTTGGTAGATTCGTGGGGCGAAGAAGAGCAACAGAAACAAGAATTGGAAGCAGCTGCCGATGTCGAAGAGTCAGTTGGTGACAGTGAAGATTACAATTATCCCAAAGAAGTCTATCGAAACGATGATTTGCATAACAGTCCCTTGCCCATGCCACCGATCCCGCCGATGCCACCCATGTTGAAAGAATCACTCGGCGACGAATCGGAACACTTTTCGGCGATGCTAATGTCCTGGTACATGAGTGGTTACTACACTGGCCTATACCAAGGTCACAAACTTGCCAAACAACAACAACAACAACAACAAAGCAAAAAGTCATTGAAACGAAAGTGAAACGATTTTATCTCCATTTTATCTATAATTTAAGACTTCTTGATTTGTTACTGCAGGAGTAAGAATTACAATAAACTTTTCCGAATCATTCACAAATGAAAATTCACACTTCCGATTTTTAATTTCTAATTTCATCTAACTGATACTTGAGTCATCGTGTTAATCACTTTGATTCCCAAACTTTGTGTGCCACTGACGATGTTTGGTCGCTGAAGCCGCCATCGAAGGTTTGACTTGTCTCATCGATGCCAATAGATCGTCGAATGTTATTTCTGGCATTATCTGAATCGATTTGTTGCTTGACTTCAATTTGTTTCGTATTTGTATCATTGACGCTTCTTTGCATGCTATTTTCAAATCGGCACCCGTGAATCCGTCACTCGCTTCGATCAATTGATTCATCTTGTTGACAGACCACTGTTTCGTAGTTGGCAGCAATTGATTCATGATGTCCGCTCGATTTTCGCAGCTCGGCAAATCAATGAGGATTTTACGCTCGAATCGACGCAAGAACGCCTCATCAATTTCCCTGTGATGATGTACATTTGGAATTGAGATTATTTATGCTTTCAAGAAAAGAACAAAGGGATTTAAAAAAATAACAACTTGTTTCATACCATGGTAGATTTGAGTTCGCCAACAATAAAACATTTCCTGCGCTCGAGTCCAAGTCGTCAATTTGGATGAGCAGCTCATTTTTAAATCGTTTTGTAGCCTCATGGTCATTTGAAGAATCTCTTTTCGAAGCGAGTGATTCAAATTCATCAATGAAAATTATCGCTGGAGCACACGATTTTGCCATTGTGAACAGAACCTAAGGTTAGAGCATCGAACGAAATATGAATTGAAAAATTCTATGGTTAGATGATAAAAATGATGAGAAGATGCCATTAGTGAATGCAATTTCAATACCTTGACAAATTTTTCCGATTCTCCTCGCCACTTTGAAATGAGCGTGCTGGCTGATATATTGAAAAAGGTGACCGTAGCAAAAGTTTCCGAGCTGAGTGCTTTGGCTAATAACGTTTTCCCCACGCCTGAAACTCCGTGCAGCAAAATCCCTTTCCACGGCTTCGTTAATTTGGTGAAGAGTTGTGGGAATTTCAACGGCAAAATGACACTTTCAATCAGAGTTTGCTTGGCATGCTCATTTCCTTGTACATCGTCCCATTTTATGTGATTGTCTCCCCTCACGATTTGCCTGTACAACAGGTGATTTGATTAGTTGATTAAACGAGAATAAACACAAAAATGGTGATTAATTAATCATTGTGCTGTTTTTTAAGGAGCGAGCGGCTGGCTGTTCTTTGTATAAGCGCTGCTTCGAAATAAGCTGGCTTATTCAAGTTATGTCACCATTCAAACAAATGACAATGCCATATTTATGTAGAGCCTAATGAGCCGGCACATTTTCGAAAAAGCATTCGAATAAAGAAGATTTGGTTCAACAAATAATTTTTTGAAATGTCCCAAAGAAAAACTAATACTACTTGTTAAATGATAACTCAATTCACTGAACCTTTCAATCACGTATGCCAAATCACGCATCTCTCCAGAGAACGGTTCAAACAAGTCCAAACTTTTGCGGTATTTAAGCGAATTGGTTTCCGACTTCTTATCATCGTTATGAGATTCGTTTGAATTCGAAATCGAACTTGTGATAACAAAATCGTCTGGTCCTAATTCGGATGATTCCTGCTTAGCCTTTTTCTTGCATTCATCCGATGTCTTTGTTGTATTTTCTGTGCTTCGATTTTTGTTGACTTTTCCCTTGGCATTGGTCGAATCACTTGATGCACATTCAATTCGCTTTAGTATTTTGGGCAATTTGCCAAATCGCAGATGATAATAGCTGCAAAAGTCCAAATAAATCGTATCCAAGTCAATGTTATCACAAACTGTACACTCTGGCGATAAGCTGGCTTCGTTCCATAGCATTGACTTCGTTTGCTTCAGACCAAAATCCGACAGATATTGTGAGATTAAATACAGAATGTTTCGTTGCCGTTGAAACGGTGAGTGCTTTGTATCCTGAATGGATTTAAAAAAAATTGGAATAAAAGAGATGATTGTGCAAAACGAGAATGATAATATATAGGTGTTTTGAATTACACTCACCTCCAGCGACATGTTTGACGTCAAAAAAACGCACATATTCCTATGTTCGGTAACAATCCGTCCACGTTGCCAATGCGATTATTGTCAAAGCAAAATAAATAAACTCAACAGGCTGTTGCGATGGCAATAGCAATTATTATGACAATGCAGTCGCGTTCTGAATAACATTTTTTTCCTCTTTCGCTCGTCGTTTCAATCTATTTGTGTGTTGATCTGTGTTTTTAATAAAAATCACAAACTCGATAGCCGACGGTGTGGTTTTAAAATCATCACATCGAATGAAGCATACTAACACTTTTTATGGAGAGACAATATTGAGCGAGTTTTTCTGACGTATATCAATCATTTGTTTAGTTGTCGATTTCATTACAATTCCGCAAACTTTGTTTGTATGGAAAAGTATTGGTTTTACTAGCCAAAATTTCATGAAATCTCCTCTTTCGGACCACTATAACGTCACGCCAAACTTCAAAAAGCACATATCTGTACACTAGGCAATGTAGATGGGAACAACTCCTATCGATCAAGACCTATCTGCCTCCAAAAACATGTTCTTTACTATGAAAAATGTGAAAAATAGCGATGTTCGTATGGCGTTTTTTGTTCGCCGATTATCTCAAAAAGTTGACAAGATAATTGAGATCTGTAAAAGCCAAAAGTTTTGGCATGTCGAGACAAGACTTCGGATTGATTTTGAGCCCATTCTGATTTACCAATTTCGTACCATAAGCCTCCGACTGAGGACGTGAAAAACCTTGAAAAATGACTTTTTTGTACGGGAAGTACCCGAAAAAAGCATTTTTCAGGGTTTCGATCAAGGCAAACTGCCATTTTTTTGCAAAAATAATGGGAGTCTGTGAACAACCGAACACCTACTTGCCCATAAATTTGGTCCAAAATCGACATTTCTTGAAATTTTCCTCCAAAAATAGACTTTTGTATGAAAAATCACACAGAAAGCCAGTTTTTTGGGTTTTGGTCAAAGCAAACTGATATTTTTTTGGAAAAATAATGGGAGCCTCCAAACAACCGAACACCTTCATTTGGTCCGAAATCAACATTTCTTGAAATTTTTGAAATTTTGTTCGAAAATGACACTTTTGTATGGAAAATGGTCGAAATAGTTATATTTTAAGGTCAAAAATGCTATGAAAAAAGGGTCCATTGAAATTTTGGTTAAACATTAAGCGGGAGGTAAACTAAATTGCTGCGGAGCGGAAAAGTTTGGATTACGTCGTTTTATTTTTTGTGCATTTATTTCGAACAATCACGAATTTTCTTTTAAAACAGAGCAGAATCAATACAAAACATACTTACTATTTAAAAAAAGGTGATGAATCGTTCAACATTGAGGAATAATCTGCCTATTGTTGAAATATATCTAAAAGAGTTTGTGGCAAATTCGCTTGTGCGTGATCGATGGCTCGTGAACATTTGCCAATTATTTCAAATGATCCTTCGTAAATGCGTGAGTCATTAAGAGCTGATAACATTTTATCAAGGGCGTCGAGTAAGTTGATGTTAATCATCTCATCTGCCGCGTTTGCTGGGTGTTGAATCAGTGTATGGAATTTTTTCATAGCTCCATTCATATGGCATTTGAATAATAAAAAATTAAATTAAAGTAAAAGTAAAATTAAAATTTCAGTTACAACTACAATTATGTAAAGAAAACTAAAACTGATGATATTATACAACTGTATTCCGAAGTCGGCTTATCAAAGTAGACTATAAAATCAATAAATAATAATAATTATATAATTTTTCTCCGACAATTCGATTATATTTTAGAATTAAACCGGCTGCTGCACAGGCTTCGCAATGAGCAAGATACGATTGTTATAATTCTGCTTCGAATCGGCATTCCACTAATTTTGATCCCATTCTAATGGTTGCACTATATTTCATGCTGGTTTTAAACACATTTTCCAATGCCTTTAGAGCTGCGGTAATTTTCTCATTGCTTGATTGCTCCATATGTGATCCATTACTCCAGTTACTAACACATCGAATTCGTCCGATGTCTTATAGAACTGAGTCCCGTCGAAAATGGCATGGAAATCCTGTAGAATTTTCTCAACAATACCACCGTACTGTTGTAATCGTGACAGAACCCTCTCCTCTCTTTCGGTAAGTTAATTATTCGCTTGTAAATGCTCCATATTTCGAATGGCGAATGGTTCTAATTTGATGAATGGAATTGCCAATGCGTACAAAATCTCACGATTCGATTGAAGTAATTTACGAAGCATGGTTAAGAATGCAATTTGCGTACTATTCAAGTGCTTATGCAATGTGAAATCTTTGAGCCGCAAAATTACGTCGATGAGCTGCATATTGTAATTTGGATCCATTCTTTTTCCCGTAATCAAATCATGGGTGAAATATATGTCATTCGCATCGGATCGTTTGCCAATTCAAACATCCTGAAACATCCATCTGATCTTCGCCCCATTCATCGATTAGTTCAGCTACCGATGTGAGAACAAAAATGAAACGGAATGAATCAACATTAATCCGAATTAGAATTCTTTGCGTTTTTTTACAGCAAAATTAACTATCGTAGAGTAGCAAAAAGCTAATGTAGTTATGCCGAGGATTACAAATGCTTTCATCGCTTCAGGTGCAACACAAAAAATGGCGTAAAAATTCCAAGAAAAATCCTTTTAGCTGGAATTAAATTCCTTGTTCGTTGTTTGAACTTTTTAATGAGAAACGGCAGCCCCACTCAAGCAAACAGTTTACTGCTGCAGATCGTTTTAATTCTCAATAATAACTCATTAATTCTTCACACCGTGCATTATACAATAAATATTCACTTCAAATGACTGTGCTCTCTCCGTGTGCTCCAATTTCAATTCGCAGTCATAATACGGCAAATGGTTTTTGTGCGAAAGTATGCGACGAAATAGGAGAGGGAGAGAGTGAGATACTGAGTGCTGAAGTATTTAATTGTGAATTGCCACATGTACGTTTGTAAAATAGCGTCTTTTGTTTCGTTGTGCCGCTCTTTTATGTATATGGAGCATGTTTCAGATTCTGAGATATTTTGCACTTGAACCGGCTCGAAAGGGATATTCAAGTGTAGATTATCGCAAAAATTTAAGTGCTCCTCAACTGAGTTCTTGTTACGTGAAACACGTTGATTAGAATCGTCTCGACCGACCATTTTCACTTAAAATTCGAATAATTTTCGGTATTTCGTTAATTGGGATATCGGCAAAAGCAAGTGCCGGTAGCCGAAAATGAATATTGCGTCATCCAAGTGAGGTTCGAATTGTCGTCGGAGAGTTGGGTATGCGATAGACAAAGTTGTTCGATTGAATGAACATTGAACAACATCATCTCACAGAGCTATCGTTGGAATTTTCCCAGTTTTTTTTTCGCTTGAATTTCTTTCAGTTGGTTCTTTTCCTCCCATTCAAATTGTCTATGCATTTTTAAAAATAAAGGTAACTCTTGCATAAAACCACAATGAAAAACACGTTCCGATTCAATGCATCGCTCATTCAATTGTATCATCCCATGCGACGCAATGTTGGCTGGCTGGAGAGAGAGGGGAGCGGACTATTTTCCGATTGTGGATTCGGAACAGGTGTTCGTGCATTTTAGAATACATCCGAATGCAGTTCCATTCGATGGTGTTTTTCTCTAATGCGCAAGGATTTCGAAGGAGTTGGATTATGATATTGCGCACTCGGTCCACACGACACGCAACCAAAGGAAATGCATTGAAATTGAAAGCCATTGTATTCAACACTCGGAATATTACACCACTCAAAGCAGTCAAAGCATTCAAAGTATTTGCTGCAGGCCACCCTCACAACAATAGGCCCCAGTACAACACAGAATAATAAATGAACGTCGAACAATGCACTTACTTTTCTTAGAAATGAGTATAACATGGAATTGGTATAATCGGAACGGCAGAAAAGGAAAATGGGGAAGGAGAATGACACAACAATAGCTTTGCTGTAGTGTAAACAAAGGCACGCCAAAAACTATCACCATAAAAGCTTGAATGACACTGAGGTCAGTTGATTCCGGGTTCTTTGTTGCTTTTAACCGAAATTACACTGGCATTCATTGGTTAAATGTCATGGGTTTTTCTGCTTAAAATTTAGACGATTTGCATTCATTCAAAGCGATGCAATGGGTATTTTATCAAAAACTTTGATAGAAAAAAAAAACAACCAAAAGAAAGTAAATTTGCTACCATTTCGTTTGGTTTCCACTTCAAAAATGTTCAAGCAAACGAATCATACATAAGCGATACTTCATCTCTATATACATATGTAATGAGTGAATTGAAGTTTGAAGCATGAAACATCAATTTACGAGCAAAGTACTTAACATGTGCATATACATATGTGTCGCTGAGCATAAAAATGGGAATGCAGATCTGTTACAGCAACAACCGAACATAAAATATTGTTCCCTAAAAACGACACATGAATTTCTATCCAACGCGAGTGTAAAATGAGCTAATACTGTTTCTAATGCAACTCATGTTACACGCGCGTTAGATGCAAATTCATGTAACGTTTTGAGGGAACAATATGTTCGGTTGTTGCTGTAATAGATCTGTATTCCCATTTTTATGCTCAGCGACACATATATATTAAATATTTACCATTGGAAAATTGGCAGTTTTGATGGCATTTACAGATGCAGCGAACGTATACGTTCCGTAAAACGCATCACGACAATTCAACTATACTATCAATAGACGGTTTGAAAATGAAATGTGCTTAACATAATAATTTCCAGCTCGATTAAATAGTGCTTGATGACATACACTTCCGCCGGTTGTTAGTCTTGCTCTACAAGAGCCATACATCTCTGCATATATCTATATTGTAAAGTAAGTGGACTTTTAAGGATCTTCAAACAAAAATATCAATTGAATGATTTACACGACGTCTGCTTTGGGTTAACTAGTTAGCTTTTCTAATGGCAACCTTTAAACATAACAATTGAGTGCATCTATAACTCACTGTATGAATTGATTTCAACGCAAATGGATTTCATTCCGGGTGTATATACAATAGCTTAGCCGAGGAAACAATCAAATGGAAAAGGTTAAAATGTTATCGATCACATTTATATTGAAGTTGAGTGGATTGCATCGTTTGATGCGTGTAAATAATATATAGTGACAGTGGCAGTAGTAGCAGTAGCAGTAAGAATATCAAGTTCATTTTCCTTGACATTGCCATGAGACTATAAAATATGCGCACATCCCTTGTCAATCGCAAATCCCTGATTTTCTCTGAAATGTTGATATTTTTTCTTACTTTTTGATTAAAGTGGACGTCAAACCGTCATCATGGGAAGTTGTTCGACCTAAGAATGTGATGCAGTTGGCAAAAAGTACGGAAATCATCCAAAGGCAAAGTTCAATCGAATGATAAGAAACAGTTTGTTTAACATTGAGTCGTACCAGGCAATCAATAGTTGTATTTGATTTGCTATGTGGACTCAATATGATTTTCTTTTCGTTTTAAAATGGAAAACATATCAACTCGTTCCCGTGAAAGCACATACCATTTTTCGAATTTGCGACATACACGTTGGGAAAAAAGTCTTACTACGCTGGAAAAATAAATGGGATTCTTGATGAAAATCGATGGAAAATGCGATGTGCCATTTCAAAGGATGGAGTTTTTTTCATGTCAATGAAATGGCATACTATAGATGTTTCAAACTGCATCAAATTGCACATCTGTTATGGAAAACTTGTCCGACACAGTTTCACATGAGCTATCCATATATACACGAGAACTCTGTCACTGCTGACTTTGATGGTAAAATTAGTTTGGAGCATTTTCTACGAAGAAACATGGAAACGGCACCAAGAACAACACCGCCAAAGCACCAAACGAACGATTGTCGTCGTCACCGTCGTTGTGTGTGTACTTCTGGCGTTAAATGAGCTCTTAAATATTCATTCGGTTTTATTAAATCAACTGATATTGAAAATATCGTATCCAGTGACATGAGTCTATGATGTGTTGTAGTTCCATATAGTTAATTCATTAAATCATAATAATAATGCTGTGTGTCATGTGCATATATGTAATGACGTTGTTATTGTATATAATATATATGTATATACGGGGGAAAATGCCCCTTTCAATTTTCAACGAGACGATATTTTTCAATTGTCGCAGTTAAAGCGATGCTTTCGCCATACCGTACACACGTGCACAACGTGCTTGCTTGGCGGTGGAACGGGCGAGCTAGCTAGCGAATGAGTGAGCGTGAGAGAGCACGAGTGAGTGCGGCGATAATGGTTTGTTTACGTATTTCCCCTTCAGTTCATACCGAAAGCTTATCGCATTGCTGCGACTCATTCATTGCTTGATGTGGATTCTTATGCAATCGGAACGTGAACGAAGGGAAAACTGTGCTATGCTCTACACACCGAAATCAATGTGGATAGCAATACAAGCGAACGAGAGAACAGAAAATGAATACGTCGTCGATAGAGAGCCGAGCGACTCAAATTTCCAATGCAGTATTTTTCAGTCGTCATGCTTGTTCAGTTGCAGAATTTATACCGACCGTATAGCACCTTCACTGCAGTAACTCTCTCCGTTTTAGCCAACTATAGCACACGGCACACCAAATCTATACGGTATTTGTTGTTTTTCCCATTTCTTTTCATCCGTGTGTCATGAAAAACTACAAGCGCACACAAAACTAATTGCACAAACATTGAATTCACGTTCAAGGGAGCAGAAATCAAAAAAGGAAAGTTCTACGCGTTGTTTTGAAGAAAATAAAAAAGAAAAATCCTGTCAAATCAATTCATCTTTTGAGAACCAGTAAAAGTGAGAAGAAAATAATTTTTTTTTGCATTATGATTCTCGTGAGTGAGCAAAATCGAAAGAGAAAAAAAAATAACACGCGGAACCATTAAACTAAAGCCAAGCAAAATATAAATAAGAAAAATTTTCTGAATAGTTTGTGTTAAGAATTGCTTGGTATGTGTGTGCGATTTTTTTTCGCGTTGTTATTTGGTTCATTTCAGCTGGACCAACACAATTACGACAACATTAATTCTTGTATGCGGCACTCATTTTTTTTTCGCCAACGAGAAAAAATAACGACCACGGAAACGCACCAGCCAACTTAGACTATATCGCCTCAGGCGCGCTCACTTTCCACATCAAAAAATACTTGTTCGCTGCTCAGAAAGCTAAATGAGTGTAGTTTTTGTTTTGTTTTTCTCTTCTCTGCCATTCATTTCAGTGAATAATCATACAAATTCCGTGTTGTGTTCATTTCCTACATTAATGTGTGGCGTTCACCTGATGTGGTGAAATAGATTCCCTTTGATGCTTTGTTGTTTTGACTGGCTACCACCACATATTGCGTTTGTGTGTTTGCTAGGTCTTTGGGTTGGCTCAATCGATACCGCATTTCGCTTTGACTCACTTCGCCTGGATAGTAGGATTCATTTCCAGTTTTCAAAGTTTAAAGTGCCTTAATTGTCATATATTCCGAAAAAGTAAGCCAAACATAAAGTGAATGGAGGCAGTGAGTGAGTGAAAGACTGAGTTGTTCATTGTGCCAATTAATTTTTTTTTCCGGATTATATAATAATAATAGACTATTGTGGTTCCATAATCTGTACTCGTTCATCAAAAGTTCTCGTTTCACGTCAATTCACCTGAAATACGATATACCCGTATATCCGAGGTGTATCGTTAAAAGTTGTTGGCTGCTATCGATTTATTGTTCTATCTATCCATTATTCATATTTATGGAAAAACCAGATAAAGCATGTGTTCCAATGGAATTGCACCGTCCAACAGCCACGACTGCCGACTTGATTGCTATATATCGATTACAAACGGAATATTTTCCACTTTAAAACCCAAGTGAAAAAGATCGCTGTCAAGCGGCTCAAGTGGTATATCGTTAATAGGCAAAAATTAATTTCGTCTTTTCTTTGTGTTTTTTTTTCTGTTTCAGTTCCAGGTAATCGCAGCGGTATAAATTCAGTGCAAAATGAATGGTACAATAACAAAGATTAAAGCAGCGTTTTTTCGAACGATGTGAATCACACGAGGGAAAAATGAACTCTTTAATAATCACAAATGTTGAAAAAACACTCAACAATATAGCAACACACATACATACACACAAAAACGCCAATCATACATGCAGAGACGTTGTCGTCGTTTAATCAGTAATTGACACAAAGTTTTAATCAAAATAAAGGACAAAACACGAGAAAAGCATTTAAACGACGCAGCTAGAGAGAGAATTATATATAAAAATTGATGGTTTTTCATCACGGATGCCTCCAGCGAATATATTGTGCGAGATAACACGTACTCACTTCATTCGATGAATTTTTGAAAGCGTACGCTCTTCACACACACACATACATCCATAAATTCTGAGTTCCAGAGACACAAGCCTGAAAAGTGCACTACACAAGTGACCAAAAAATCAACAGCCAGCCATATAGCCAGCCAGCCAAACGAAGCTCGCGCAAACATCATGAAGAAATACTTGCATAAAAGGATCAAGTTCGTGATTCCACTGCTGTTGACTATTCTGCTGGGAGTTGTCGGTGAGAAAAAATATTTACATTCCACTCTCTCGTTGCTGGCTCACAGCATTTAATACCAGAATCTAATGACCATAGTAACAGAATAAAATGAGAAAAAATATATATTCTATTTTACAATATTTACTTTTCATAATGGAACAGGAGACAGAAGACAAAAATAATATTTTTAAAATGCTTCGCCGTAGATGTTGCTGTTTTGTGAAGAGCATACTTGATTTTTGTTTTTTGTTTGTGTCTTTTTTTTATCCTTGCTAAAGTGTCACATCCTAGCTAAATTTGTATATTCCGTAATCCACACATATGCAGGAAATTCAGTAAGTTCGGATTTCTGCTTGCTTTCGATGCAAAAGACTGGAAAAATCGAATTGACTCTGATGTGAATGTTTAATTAACCGCAATTGTGAGCGTCACTTCAGTTCGTATACCAAATTTTAGCTGCTGACTTTGCCCGATTTTATTTAGCACGATTTGGCATTGTGAACAAGATACATATATATATAGTGAATCTATAAGTGTAAACACAGTGTTATTGTGTACAAAAAGTGCATCAAACATTTTCAAATACCATCGATGCGGTATATTCATGCATCGCATGGCATCGTTTCGATTGAGAATTAGGTGATGTGCCGCAGGAACTTGCCTATTGTCTGTATTATGTGTGTGCCAAATATTTGCATTGCAGTACTGACTGTACGCACACATCAACACACATATGTATATGTCATACGTCACTCCATGCACAGACACACAAAACATTTTCGGTATTTCAAAAATTTATTATTGTGGAAGAGTCAGGCGCACACACACACACACTGTTTATTTCAATTTGCAACGCTTTGCATAACTAAGTCTATGTGGGGCTTATATGGAATGTGGAAATTTTCAAGACTTTCATGGGAAAATTCCATACCAACAGTCCAACAACCCACAATAACGATAAGCAGACTCGCTTAAAATTGCTGGAATTTTACAAAAGTTAAAGCAACAAAAACTGAATATAACAGCATTAGAGTACCAGCACTAGCACCAGCAGCACCAGTAACAACAACAAGATAAATATCTAACAATTCAATTTCCGGCCGAAATTTGAAACTTGTTCGTTGTGATGAACTCTCGCCATCGTTCTCGCTCTCCGCATTCCAATTAGCAATTTTGAATAGATGGTTTTACCATGAAATATTGCTGTGGTTCGCGTTTTTTTTTTCTCCTGTGTTCCCGATTTTCGAATTGTTCTTCTTCTTCTACTATTTTGTTTTTCTCTTCTTTTTCTTTCCATTCAATTCTAGACACTGCGGAATGGCGTACCAAAGGTAGGCTCTCGTAAAGCCCCATAAACATTCAATCAAATTTCCATCAACTTTCTCCTTTTTTTGTCGAAAGAAAGAAAAACTCTCATTTGATGTTTCGTTTTAGTTTTTCAATCAATCCACACTCACACACAACAAATTATGACATGACACGAAATTTGGTTGATAAATTCCGAAAAAAAACAAGAATCGTACGGTGCATGCAATAAAATGAAAAACCTATTTTAGATTATGTCAATCCATCTTAGAGACAAAATTTGCACACACAGCATTATTTCTTCACCACCACCACCACTCCGGGGCATTCAGGCATCTTAGTTTAAGTACGACACACATTGACAAAAAACGCCAGTAGTTGCAACATCATCCTGATTGGATTTGGTCCAAAATTGATTCAACACATTCCACTTGAACCGTAACAAAATTATCATTTCGTTGCCATTAAACTAAGATTATGTAATCACCCAACAGTGAACGTTCATCTTATTTTTTTATTTTGCATAAGTCGAAACCCATCTCTCTTTCGTTTGGCAGCATCAAAACCGAAAAAAGAGCGAAAGGAAACGAAAAAATTGGCAAAATCCATCATTTCATTTGGTTCGATATACTTTTTTGTCGCGTAATTCGTTATGTGCTTGTGCTTGCATATACATGCGATATCACGTCCTTCAGAGTTAAACGATTCGGCAAACAAAACAAAAAGAAACAAAAAACTACAGTCATTCGGCAATAATAAAAAAAACACCCTCTCAAGGACTTAATCTCAAGTTCACGGATTGCAGATCTTTTGCATTATGATTTATTCTCTCTGTTTCAGTCAAACCACGTTTTTTTACCACAATATTTTTCGCGCTGAAACGTTTTTGCATGACGGTTTTTCTGAAACGTTTCACTTTGTTTCGTTTTTTTCTGTTCGTTCGAATTGCATAAGCAATTTTAATTAATCGTTGAAATGAAATTAAAAATTCCATTTCCAGATGGTTTGGAGGAGGAATGCACTGATTTCCAAGGGAATTCCGTACAGCATGGTCTGTTGTATGTTCCTGGCCCAGGCGTTTGTAGCTTATGTGTTTGTTACCATTCGGAGCCGCTTTGGTGTAAGGCCATTTATTGCGATCCACCTTATGTAAGTGAACTCATAATTCCCTTATTTAATTCGATAAGTAAACAATTTGAAGTGTGATACATTTTAACGGAATTTTAAACGAAACATTCTCGAGCTACCGACATAAACTGAGAACAAACTCGCACACAGACAGGCAATAACAAATTGTGAAGGGGGAACCAATTCAAATGAAAATATAGTGAAATTAAGCTGCACTTGACATCGTTTCGACAATTGCATGGCATTTAATAAATTAGTGCGAAACCAAAATCCAGGCGCATTTTCATCATTTTTTCCCTCAAAAGTGTGAATAAATCGTAGTTTTTATTGTGCAGCTGTGAAAAGCTTTCGCAAAAATGACGCTAATCAAACGTAAATACCAGAAGCAATAAAAACGGGTTTAATAGTATTAAAATGTGACATAGATTATTGTATGTGTGTGTTGTGTAGCTTGAACACATGAAATGTCGTCATCCAAAAAAAAAAATTCAATAAAACACATCGTACTGCACAGCGCGGATATCGTCTGCAGTGTAGTAACCGCATCAGCAGCAGTAGCATTGGTGTTTTTTTGCGCGCTTGGAATATTGACGTTAATAGATACAACATCGACCCAGCTTTCGAGTGAGCTTGAAATGCTACGGTCATTATTCCAAAATTAAAGCGCGTACAACATAATCAAATTCAATTGAGATTTATGTTGGAACAATAAGCGCCGCACATCATTCCCTATTTAACACATGACCACAGTTTAGTTTTCAACATCATTATCAACATCATACACTCAATATAGGATGGTTGCGACACGGGAAGAGTGAGAAGTGGTATTTTTTCGTGTACGTCGTCAATTGTCCAAATCCTCTTGAGTCGTTTCCTATTTCCTTTCATGCAAATTGAATCGCATTCCGTTTCCATGTTAACACAGTCGCTATTTGAATCGATTTTAATCCTTGGAATCCTCTTTGTCGACGTTGCATATGTTGCACTCTGTAAACCTGCAAGTATATGCTAAACTGAATGAGGCTACCAGCCATTGGCTGGACATACACACACAAACTGACGAAGCAAAAAAAATCGAATGAATTATTACAGTCTTATATCAACATGACTGTATGGTGAACGTACAGAGCATATAAAATGCGCATTAAATAGCTTAATGATGGTGTCGGTGCAAATGAGAAACATTCACGAATTGATTCCACTCCAATTTGTTAAGGTCATTTCAATAAAAACGCGAACGAATTCCCAATGCATGCATACGTGATAAATGATGATAAGAGCGGGCTATTTTTGTACGTACGGTCTAAACGGAATGGATTTAGATTTCGGATTCAAACAGGATAGATTGTTAAATCGCCATTTCAATCAATTCCAATCTCTGTGCAAACTCATGTACGCTTGTATACAACTCTCTGTCCCTCTCTGTGCATGTCTGTTTTCCCTCTCTACTTCGAACATCAAACGGAATTAATTTGCATTTTTCTGGTTGGAATATTGTTGTTTCGTTGTAGTTTTGTAAGAATTTCCGTGTTGGTGAACATTGTTGCGAATTTGAATGCCTTGATCCACCCGGCGAAGACAATTTATATCAGGTAAGCTGCCCGGTTTCCATATTTTTTTTTGCACACTATACCAACACCAAAAGGTAAACAGCTCTGCATTTTTTTAAACTACACTGTTTTTTTTTCTCTTTCTTTCCTTCCCACATTTTCTCCATTTCTAGTGGCGTTTGAAAAAACGGGACGAAATTCTTGCGGGCATTGCTGACGCAAATCAAATTCTAGCCAAAGCTTTAATATTAATTTTAAGCATTTCAAGCGTTTTTATACTGAATAAATTTATGTCCCGACGGTCGTCATAGCTATCATCAGCGTGATTTTTCGGCGATGCGGAGCAAACTCACTGACTGAACCAAAAACAACTACACACAAGTTTCAATTAATTTGTAAAGCGGAATGAAATGTTTTGAGCGAAATGTTATTTACTATGCATCTATAGATTCAATATGACAATTTTTAAGGCTCTAGCCCACGATTTCACCAATTATTGCAACAACAACAACAAAAATTATAGAATGCAGTCTGCAGGACTTTTTAACGAGTATGAAAAAAAGACACACACACATACGCGCGCGCGCATCCATTCGAAAAATGATAAGCACAGAAACAAAAGGTTGTTTTTTGTCTGTGTAGTTCACCTTTCCTGCACCAAAAGAAAAACTCAATTATATTCTGAATGAAAGCTGTTTATGGGTAACGACAACAACAAGAACAACAACTGAGGCAAAGTAAACTATACTATTTTTGATAATAATGAATAAAACTGGTTTTAATTCATAACATGTTGCGCGTCAAACAAGTGAATCTAGCTCCGTTGTAAATTAAGCACATTTATAGTGCAAAAAGATGTAAGATAAACATGTCTAAAGAGGATATTATAATTTTTCATTTTCTTTTCACTTTTTGTCTCACTCTGTGGAGAGAAGTTGAACTTCTTCAAAGGCATTTAAAAGAAAAGTTGCGGTGAACACGATGAGTTAACCTATAAAAATAGAGTGCATTGTATTTCGAGTGTGTCAAAGGCAAGCGACGATGAATGTTGTAGTATTGAAAATGTGACGGAAGTTTTATCGACAAAATTGAAAACGGTTTTCATTGAATGAATGTATACAACATTTGATAGATAGGTAAGACTTTTTAGGTAGACAAAACGTGTCTGGTTGTTTAGACAACCGGTTTACAGTATATTTTACCTTCAACTTGGAAACGGAATCCATCTTTTAAATACACTAACAAAAATATAAGAGTAACCGAAAATAAAGAAAACAATTTTAATGATATGCGGAACACTTTTATAAGCTTTTCCACATAATTTTCAGCTAAAACAAATGTTACCGCCCCTCCTTTTTCCGAACCAGTAGATCACTTCTCTTATTAGCATCTCTTCACTTAATTATGCATCAACATATCATAAATTAGACAAAGAGCCGAATTTTAGTAATATTAAAAAGAGTTGATAGAAGCAACTGAATGATTTCTCGCATTGACAAAGAAAAATCAAGTCGAAATATTTCAATTATCTCTGCTTGTCAAACGATTCAGTTGGGCCATGATTCAGTTTTATGCATTCACCGCACATTCTTCTCAGACAATAACAATGGATCAGTTTCTTGTAATTTTTTTTAAATACAATGTTCGCGTTTTTTTAATGCCAAAGAAACAAATTGTTCCACTATTTTAAAATTTGGTCGAATATGGATAAAGAAACATTATAATTAAGTGTTATTTGCAAGACAAAAAAGCAAAAAACAGTTCTTATGCAATGTTCATTTTTGAAAATAAAATTTAATAAATGAGTTTCATTTGCCTTCTTCTATATTCATTAGATTCATGTAAGTCAGCTCAAAACAAATCGAACCAAATAAATTCAATTGAATTAAGCAAATCAGATTTGTTTTTCTTGTATTCTACGTTTGTTTCATTCATTCTTTCGTTCAAACAGACTAAACACACAGGCTAACGTTTTTCTTTTAAATTTTAATGTCAGCCATTCGATGATAGATGGCGCCAAAGTATGAGAAAAACCACCTTTTGCTTGCTCTCTTGACAGCTCATGACGTTTCTATCCAACGAAGTAGTAATCAAAACAATACACAATACAAAAATCGGATTCAAAATGTAAGTATGGATTAATTTAATCATTTTAAATTAGTGACTCATGTGGTTGAACAATGAAGTTAATTGTTTAATTTCAATGTTATTATTAGGCTGAGTATGGGCTCAGCTGTCTCTATACATTGAAACACACACAACATATGAGTGCCGACGGTCAATACGGATGCTTCCTTCAAAAAAATATCGAGTTTGCGTACTGTGAATTTTCACTTCATTCTCAAGCATTGTGTGAAAAAGTGATATTTAACACGCAGAAAATGTTGGTGTCATAGGGAAATCGCGAGGAAAAATCCGTAGTTTTTGTGAAAATACTTCCTGAATTTAAGAAAAACGCTTAGTTCATTAGTTATTCGAGCATAGTAAAGAAAATATCGTGAATTTCTGGTGTGATTTCTGTAGTTGTTCTTTATAAAGTAGGAGTGAGAATAAGCCATGAATGAAAGTGGTATGTGAATATGTGCATTGTGAGGCTGTTTTAATCAATATGGGAAGAACAAACAATTTTTTTTCTTTTGTTTGTTTTTCCTCGATAAGTCGACAAATCCAAACCAAATAACATTAATCCGATTGGAGATGGTCGTTTTGCTCTCGTTTAATTTTGCTTGTGAACTCAGTTCAATTACAATCGTTCGATAGAAAGTGTTCCCAGTTGGCATTTATTGATTTTCCCAATTACTATGCATTTTCTATGCGTGTGTGTGCAATGGAACGCATAGCAGACACAACAAAGAGCGTTGCATGCATAAAGGCCGTTGTATGGAGATTAATGTCCTTTTGGATTTGTTTAGGCGCGGCGACACTTTCACTTTTTCTTCATTGTATTTTCAAATAGCAGCTATTTTTAAGCCATTTTTTTCGCTTGTTTTTCTTTTTTCTCTCTTTTAAGGTGAAGTCAATACACTCATAAATACGGCCGTGCAGTATCCAAAGGATGAAGTAGTGAATGGAACAAAATTCATAGACGAAACCGTGAATGTTTTAAGTCAAAAACATGAAAAACATTCCACGGTGATGACCAGCAGCGTAGCTAGCGCATTGGATGACTCAACTCCCAGCGATTCCGGTGTACAGTTAATGGACTCAATGTCAAGTGATATGAATGAGTCATTTATGTCAAACTTCGGTTTAGATTACGACGGCATGACACCCAGTGGATATAAGCAAGGATCAAGTGGCGTTGATGAGGTCAGTGGAAACGCATCGGTTTTACCCGATATCGTAATGGCCAGCGATTCAGAATTAGTTAGCCGAAATGTAAAACATTGCATGGATATCGATGAAATTGCATTGACAAAAAGCGACATTGACAATTCGAATGTGGGCTCGGATTTTCTACTCCCCACGGATGACACTGCGAATAATGACATTCCCGACGCAATGAAAACCAGCACATGCTCAACATTCGACACGGATGCGATCGTTTTTCGGCGAAAAGTGAGAAAACCACGAACTAACTCGACTAGCAGCGGTGGTGGCAGTGTTAAAAAGCGTGTTTCATTCCATGAGGATATATTGAAAAATACCAAAACCGATAACATTCACATCGAGCGCGGATTTGTTACGTATAAAGGTGGATCAAAGAAGATGCCGTATCGCTTTCTCCGAAATTCATGGTGCTCTCAAGGTCAATGCGAAGATTATGGCGATAATATTGGCCATGCTTGCTACCGCAATGCATGCTCAGATGTACTCGACTACGGACAAGTGGATGTGTACGACCAACATGAAGATGGAATGATTCCATTCGATAATTCGGGCGTTTTTGAATACGTTGTGCCAAGAGAAACAAATGTTTCACCGCCTCTTCAAAAAGCCCACCAACCGCAAATGAAAAAAGCCGCATCGAACGAAGAGCGAGCATTTTACCATTGCAAATGCTCCGATTCAAATTCAAGCCTCGAGTCAAACGACAATGCAAATGGAAATGACAGCAAACGCATCGATTACTCAAAGACAAAATCGAGCTCATGTGATTGCATCGGTCAAAATGAGAGTAATAAAATTAACAACAACGGTTCGCCAAACATGACGGACAACTGCTATTTCTCAGAGCCGTGCATTGAAACGATGTACGAAGTGGAACCGAATCAACCGAAATCGGTGTGGTGCAAAGAATTGAAACCAAAAAGTAGTTGCTTAAAGAAAACGATGCGCGATACCTCGGTGATTCTAGAGCATGATGTGAGCACAAAAGTGAAAAAGTTCAACGTACATCAATTGCCGGATGTAAATCATTTGTTCGGATCGTTGAAGAATATATTTTCAACGATTCCAGAACGTGGCGTTCCAGAGGGATGCGAAGATTTGCACAATGTTTACGAATGTGTACCGGAAATGGATTCACCGATGAAAATTGTGACGGAACAAACGAAGACGCAGTTAAAGCTAACGCCCGATCAAGAGCTATCGCCAGCTCAAACTCCACCAGGTTCACAATCAAAACGCAAACCCGAACTCTCACTCTTCCCAATCCCATCTGCCGATGATATGATGAATGTGACGATTGCCGATGACACAGTGAACTTTGAAGCTGAAGAGGCGTCTCCATGTCGACCAACCCAATTTCGTAATAAATTCATTGTGAATTGTGAGAGCACGGTGTTTGAGCATACGGGCTTTTTTGAACAAAATCCCATGCAAGACATTCCCGAATTCCCCAACTCCAGCTCCAACTGTGTCACACCGCAAAAACCAAGCAAATCGATTTTAAACTTTTCAACGGCGTCGGTGAAACAGAAAATCGGCAGCCTTTTCTCGTCATTCCGTAGCAGTGGCAGCAGCACAAAAACCAGTTCCGCCAATAATTCACCAAAATCAGCGTCGACGCAGTGTTTGTTCCTCGAGCGACAGATGCAGCAAGAGCAATTGCAGGCTCAATTAAAAAAATTGCAAGACGAGCAAATGGTGCGATCATGGGATTCATCGTATGATTACTATAAAAGTAATCCAAGCGCCAAAAATCCATTCGACGACGGTGACTCGAGCATGACGTCCAGCATCATTTCGAATTCAAGCGACAAAAATTCCATAATGTCAAGCAGCACAATGACCACATCGACAAATACCACATCAAATCAAGAGCGCGAACGATTCAACGTACCAAAGTTTTACGAAAAAACACCATCACCCAGCACCAGTTCACCCAATATGAAAATCGACAGTTCGGCGAAAATGAAAATCGATAGTTCGCCGAAAAAGAAAACTCGTCACTTGGAATCACCGTGTCGACGCAAGGCATCCACATCCAATTTTGATCGCTCAAATCTCAGTCCGGATCTATTCTGTGGCCAACGAAATATCAATCAAAATCCAATGGTTTTGCTGTCGGAAGAATTTGACGATTTACTCACGGTAACCACAACAACAACCGATGCCGAAACCACTGAGAACGATATCGAGATTGTGGACTATTCGACGGCAGTAAGTGAAGCAGAAGCTGTTGCAGCACAATTGAAATTCGCACAACAGCGCAGCCAAAATCAATTCTTACGTCCGCCATCGACCAAATCGTCGCTGATCAATCGATTTTTACGTAATGTTACACAAAAGAAAATTAACGATATCGCTGTGAAAAAGAACATAATGATGTCGACCAAATTCAAGGAGAAGCCAAAACCGTTTGGAAATCTGTATGTTAAGCCAAAGAAACCGATCAAAGTCATTCAGAAGAGCATAATGGATGATTTCAATGCGGAACTTGCTCAAGAAATGGCTGCTGCCACAGCTGCAGCCGCAGCTGCTGCCGCGGAAAACACAGCGTGTGAAGCCATCGAAGAGGATCAAATCGATGACGAGGTGAAAGAGGACGAAGAATATGGCGTTGGAGTTGGCGAAGTTTCAACCGATTTCTTTGATACCAATCAATTGCATATTTTGCGAGACGAGAGGGAAAAACTGATCAAGGTATAACAACCGAGCTTCAATTTTGATTGTCTCCATAAGACAAATCTTTCACTTATACACCATATGTTCCGGTTTTCAGGTCTTTAAATTGTACACGGGATACAATTTACACGGACTCATGACGCCCGTGTTGGTATTTTTAACCGACAGAACATTGTACGTGACCGATTTAGTACGCAACCGACTTTGCAATAAATTTGTATTGCCTTATACCGAATTGGACGTCATTTTGGTTCGTATAAAAGAATTTTTTGTCAATTTTGTAATGGTCAAACTCAGATTTTCATTTCATTCATGATTTCGAACATTTAAATCAATCACACAGATCGGTCCGCATGGAAACACAGTTCTGCTAAGCAATAGTGCTCGTGATATGCAGCAAGTACTTTTGGCTGGTGGTCCCTACCCAGCAGATGGATTGGTTTCCAGTTTGGAAATGTGTGCTCGTCGTTCAGGCGCTGGACTACCAGCCATCGGCCAATTGACGTTCGACCATTTGGCTCCGCTGCAGAAATTCGTCAATGAACATTGCTCAGCATCCAGGGTAAGTGTCAGAAACGATATTGAATTCAGCGCAAAAATATAATATAGATTTGTGTTCCAAAATTGTCTCGAATATTTTTGTATTGAAACTAATTTTACTTTGAATCTTTGTTTGTGTGATTAGAACGATGCCTGGATTTACTATGCAGTAGTTAGTGTACCGGCAAACGTGTTGAGTCATGAAGACGAACCACTTGGTCCAAATATTAAAGGGCCGCTGATGCACCGAAGTCTATCACTTGCCGGGGATCAACAGAATCAACCTTGGTTGGCCGGATATTTCCTGTTGAAGTAATTATCCATATGACACTTGTTTAATAGTTTATTCTCCTGATCATCCACGTACTTATCCGATTATTCTCCTCCATACAGAGCCGGTGTGTTATACATGTTTGCGGATTCAAATAAGAAACTACCATCGATGGTGATTGCATTGAGTGAATGCAAGGGCGCTCGACGAGCAGTTTGCTCACCACGACCACATTGCTTCGAGATCATGCTAAACACAGGAATTCTACAATTGGCCGCACCAGACGAATACGTTGCCTCAGAATGGTTAATTTCAGTGGTGCAATCGGCTAGCGGACTGTACGAGAATCAGGAGCGACATAAAACGCTTGGCTGTACATTGATCATCACGTCCAACCACTTGATCACTCTTCGCGAGGACTTTTCATCCCCGTTACGACGATTGAATTCCAAGGGAGTGATGTCACCAGCCATAACGCGGCCATACAAAGATTGCACAACACCCGATCGTAAAATGAGCATATCGACTGTTTCAGATGCAACATTCAATGACGTGAGTTCGCCTCTTCTTTCAATAACTGCACCATGTAATCAAAATTGAATGAAAATATCTGAACTCTAAATCATTTTGCAGGTAAGCTCAAATTTGAGCACTCCATCAAGACTCACGACCTCCAGTCGCAGTTCACCCATGCACTGGGCAGCTGCAGTACCTCCAGCGGCGCCATGCGAAGAGAAGAGTTTCTCGAGCATCAGCAGTATTTATGGCAAAAATTCGGGCGTGGAAATTAAAACGTGTGCTTCACTTAAGGAGATGGTTAGTGTACGAATACCAACACAGAGCGATCAATGGTGGTGCATTCTGGTGAGTTAAACGAAAGATTCATTTATCAACTCAATCGAGCGATAAATAATTTTTACTTTGCTTTCATAGGAGTTTTCGTGTCAAGAAGTGCGAGATTCTTCCGGCGACATGGTCATTTTCTTTGCCACAAACTCTGATATGCGACGATTTTTATCAATTTTAGAGTCAATGTGGCAAACCAAAAATGTAAGTATTTTCATCACAATAAAAAAGTCTGTTGAGTCAAAATAGCCCGTTATTCGACAAATCGCATAGGAATCCTTGTCTTTTTGTTCCAATATATAAGTTTTTGTTTTTTCTTCCGCAGACGGGCCCATTCCCAATGTCAACGTTACCGGACGACGACTATATAACTGCTCATGGTAGCAGTTTGTTCAAGAGTTTGAATCGATCATGGGAACCATTGCTCTCTGCTGCTCTGGGTTTTCCTCAATGAAAATTCACCTCAGGAGCAACGGATGAAGCCACATTAAACGACTGATCTGATTTTTGTATGCGTAGGAAATAGTGAACTTTAATAAGCAGAGCAACGGTCGATTTTTGGCCTTTGTGTATCAGCAATAAAAAAAACATTTTGATTTTGTATTTTATGCGATGGACCTAAATCAATGGTGTCACAAACGCAAAAAAAAAAAACGGCAGCGCAAGTTCAAATCGGGTAGAAAATATAAAGAAAAAAAAACCTTTAAGGTATAATGTGTATGTATGTATGTGTATGCAGACAAAGTATTTCAGCAACAGATTAACCATTTGGAAAGTTATTACAAAACCAATATACTTATGAATAATTCGATATTCCTTCATGTATAAGCAACAAGAACAAAACAAACTATACTCAAACATACTCAAAATGTTACCACATTTGCTAATGTACTTGATTTTACTATAAAATTTAATGGAAAATTTGCTTGTATTTCATCTGGGGAAGTCTATCTAATGGACATCTCGCAAAATATTCATGCTTTAAACATGTATGCTAAATTTAAAAGATATTCCATTTGGTTGCACATTTCTATTTTTATTTTTGTGCTTTCGCAGCAAAACAAAAATGGTTAAAAACCTCGCCGTTAGCCAATACAATTGTTACCATTTTATTGTGATATAATTTAATTTAATTTAGCAAAATTTAATTTGAAAAACAAAATTTTAGACATTATAATGAATATATTCATTGCAAAATCCTATTATTTCTGAACTCATGTGGAAGCCCATGGGCAAAAAGTGTATAAAAATTGCTATTTTTGCTATCTTTTTAGTTAATTCGCAATTTGGAGCGGAAATTTTTATGTTTCATTTCATTTGGTGTGATTGGAAAGCTTGAGCTTCGTTTGGCCTTAAACTAAAAAGAAGCTAAACGGATCTTAATATATATTGACAATGCGATAGATTTGCAAAGTAATCTCAAAAGTATGTAAAGAAGCAAGCATAAAGTATTCATATCAAATGTCCCTATTTGCTGAGCTTGTAACTAATTTCTTCAATATATGTAAAGTGTACGTTTTTGTTATGGCAAATGAATTAGTTGACTTTGAACCTCGCTCGAATTATAAAGCAAATCCATTTTATTTCATGTTTCTTTAAGTACTCGTGAAAACGCCATCATTGACATTAACTTTCACTTCGAATGAAACGAAAAAATTGTTTTCATCACACAAAAATCGATTTGCTTGAATTCGACTTCATATTTTATTCGATTCGATTATTTAAAATCGGTGGACCATTAGTATTGTCCACCGTTTGAAACTAATAAAAGTATATAGACCTAGACGTAAATTCTATATATTCGTGCCCATCCATAAATAAAGACAAATAATTCATATTTGAAACATTTATTAGAGACCGTCTGATCGACGACCACACACACATTTATTTATAAATTTAGCTGAAATAGATTTACAAAGTATATATACATTCATTTAATTATGACACAACATGAAAATCGTAATCAAATTATCGATAATATGAAATGAAATCAAAATTCCAAGCGAACAGGTCTAAAAAAAGAGGAGGTGAAAGGGCTGGTCGGCTGAACAACATTTGTTTGCCAAACGAAATTGGAATTCATGTCAGAAAGGAACACATTCCACATATAAATGTTATATTTGGACATAGAATATTCTAATAAAGGAATCATTCCAAAAACAATTTTCTGTTTTATTTTTATTGGATTTTTTCTCAGCAACGTATGAAATGCTCGATTCTTGAATCGAGTAGCAGCGAAATGTTATTACTGAAATATTTATTCAGGTGCAATCGATTGCAAGCACATCGAAACACAATTATTTTATCATACAATCGCTATAGATGCATTTAATCGATAATGAAATATGAAGGAACACAACGTACAACCAATGGCATCTCTCCATTTTGGTTTGTTTGAAAAAGGGGGCCGCACACTCAGCACTACGTTAGCCACGCCCTTTTACTTTTGCTTGCACACACTTTTCATTTCAGCACACTCATTGTATGTGCGAGTGATTTGATGTAATTGTATCCATTTACGTTTGCCGAATGAAATTACGGCCTCTACATTAAACATCGAACACACAAAGGTTGTGATCTGGCGCTCGCTGAGTTCGTCGTGCTTGCTCCTGCTTGACTCGTGCCGATTTCGTTTTGTCATAGTTTTTCAGTCGGTCGGATATTGTTCAACTGAATAGTTTTTACTTTTGTGCGCTCTTATCTGTACAAAAAACTTTCGGTCTTATCTAAGAGTGTTGGAGAAGAAAAAAGTGACAAGTGTTATCGGAATTGAATAATTTCACAAGTAATAACTCTTAAAAAGATAACTACCAAAGAGATTGTTCAAATTTTTCAGCAAACCATTTTTTAAGTGAGTGCCATTTAGTTTAGTTTTTTATACTAATTTTATTATGAAGATTTTGTAAACAATTTTTGAGAGAATCCTTGAATTTATAACTAAAAGGTATTTTGAGAGAAAAAAATCGTTTCGCAATCAGTAAAAATAAAATATAAAGTAAAATCCAAGTAAAAGTGTTGTATCAGTAGAAGACTCAAAGAACTCCATATTTTTCGCAGCTGAGTTTCCGTAAATTGAAAACATTTGAATATCTTGCAGTTTTTTCCTCGATCTTTGAATTTATTTTCCCATTAGAATTGTGTTCAATCATAACACAGTACAACAATTTTTTGGTGATGTTTGCACACATTGGGGGTTTGAATGCACGATGGTAGAGGACCTCAAAACAAACACTTCTGCATCATTAGTTTGTCAGGGAGACGTATTAATAAGAAAGTCATTGTATTTGGCGAATTTTAAGTAAGCCTTTGAATAAAATAGGTCTGAAACATTAGATTTTGTTAGA
>NW_022595244.1:1387546-1406630 GCF_009176505.1 Sitodiplosis mosellana
TCTAACAAAATCTAATGTTTCAGACCTATTTTATTCAAAGGCTTACTCAAAATTCGCCAAATACAATAACTTTCTTATAATACGTCTCCCTGACAAACTAATGATGCAGAAGTGTTTGTTTTGAGGTCCTCTACCATCGTGCATTCAAACCCCCAATGTGTGCAAACATCACCAAAAAATTGTTGTACTGTGAATAAGAGTGTCTTATGTATTGGATGGAATCTATACTGGTCTTATCCAATTTGTTGTTATTCAAAACAATTTTGATGAATATTTGCATACCTTTTCCTTAGAGTAAGGTTTCAAGCGGTGAGCAATTCTTGATATACGGTAATTGTTTTTTGCAAACTTGTACAGTTTGACAATATCAACAATTTTTGCGCAGACACTAATTCGATATTTCTTGTCATTAAAATGAAAATTGACAAAAATCACAAGCGAAACATACTCCACTTTTTCAAAAAAAAACTCCCAATCTCACCTACGGATTATGTTATCTAAATGTTTCAATATTTAAATTAACCCATTTTCTACCGAGGTGCAAAGTGGGTTCGAAATGAGTAACCAATAGTCTATCTAGCATAATTTTCCCCTGGAAACTCCGAAAAAACTGTCATATGAAAAATTTTTGTTTGCAGTTTTTCCGGAAAGCCATATTTTTGTAGGCTCACAAACTGATCAATCAAAAACCGTTATGCTTTAGTTAAAAATATTAACTATAAGTCTATTTAGAGTTATTTTGGCATGAAAAAATGAAAAAAATGTCAGATGGAATATTCGTCTTGTAGTTTTCCAGAAATTCCCCGGAAAATTTTTGTTCGATTTTTCGAACATTGGTCATTAGCCCGGGATTCTTTATTATCTCCAAATCCACCCTGGGCTTCCCTAAGTACCTCCTGAACATAGGCCCAGAGGACTTACACATTTTGAAAAATAATGTTCAACACTTGCTTTTTGAGTATATGTCTGTTATTCTCTCTCTAGGTCGAGATATAAATAGGGATGGTCTTTGTTCGAAAAATCGAACGCTGGTAGAAAATGGGTTAAATTCTCGATGAATTTTGCACAATGGTACCTAAATTGGAATTTTAAAGTAGCATTCTTACATAAATAAGAATGAAATGCTTACAATTTGATAATTTTTTTTAGAATACACATTGATTTACTTTTTATTATAATTAAGATCCCGTAATATTTTTTTTCATTTCCGTCGTATTTTAAACTGTGTTGCATACAAGAAGTTTCTACTACTATTTCATGATTCCAATTGGATTTTTAGTTGTCTAAAAGTGCGTATTCATGTGCAGTTTGGTTGCCAAAGAAATTTACCGTATACAGTATAGTAAACTATTCGAGATCCGACACTTGTTTTCCAAATATTTCCTTCATCCAAGTATTATTGATATCATTATCAATCGTGTAATCAATTCAATCATGTTGAAAAATTTACAATAAAAGATGCAAAAACTTCTAATCATTTAGAAGTGATGAAAATCTATCCTAAAAATTGTAAAAAAAATACTGCAATCCACAAAATTGATATATGATTGGCTTCGCACGACCAAACGCTTTTTTTTCTGCTCAAATCAGTGAAGAGATAATTTGTTGCACGTGCACTTTTTCAAATGTGTACTTTGAACGGAGAAAAAAATGAACAAAATGTTATGCCCATAATTATGTCGATATTGATGATAATTGCGGTTCAAATCATGCGATTTATATGGCACTTCCGTTTTATCGTTATACACACGTTACCGTTTATCGTACATTTACTATTCTCTCGAATCTCACCCTCTCTCTGTCGTTTCTGTGCTAACATTTTCTTCCTGTCGGCTATTGTATGTCAACTCGCTTTGCTGTGGTGTCTTTTTGACTTTTCCGTCCACTTGCCTGTTTATCATATCGAACCAAATTAATTTATAATTTGTTCATACTATAGTTTGTTACGACTGTATGCTTCAAGTGGGCAATACCGATTCGATGTGTTTTTTTTATCCCTCCTGTGTTGTTGTTTTGGCTTATTGTCGCGTCAAGTTTCATAAAACAAAGGACCCTTTTCTGTTAACTTTTCCTATGTGCAACAGTCTGAAATGCTCGGGGGAGAGTTGACGCTTGTTTCTTGATTACAGGCAATTGATTGTGAATAGAGTTTGTCTGTCGAATGTACGATATTTGCATATTGAACACATTTCGTCGATAGTTTCGATGATTGATTGCCAATCAATATTGACTCTTTAGAAGATTTTAAAGTAGCTCAGATGAAAATTTGTTACGCACGAATGGGTAGAACCGCTTTTTATTAGCTTCAATCAATTTTGGTCTAGCTCTCAAATCAATTTAATTCAACCAAATGAGGTGTCTGCTTGAAATGTTTTCAATCATCAACACTTGCTCCATAAAGAGATTGAAATTCAGTTTTCCTTACGTAGGAACATAATTTCAAATTTTCTCAAGTGAAAAATTCCATTCGTTCAGAAAGTTAAAAACTTGTGAGGTGTATTTTGCGCTTTTTCTACGCCGCCAATTGACGCTTTGATTATGTATATAACAATGTTAAATGTATGGTATTTATATATCCAATACACCTAGTCACATTGTACTCAAATAAACCATAAAAAACGTAGCAAATGAAAACAAGTAGTTTTATAACATTTTAATTGTTATGTCAATCTCGATCCATCGCATTCGATTTGTGTATCGAAAACGACGTATTGAGGTATGGAAACGATCGGTATCGTAGTTCACCCCAAAAGGCCGCAATCTTTCGTTCGACTCATAATGAATATTAACTTTGTGTTCGCGTGCCTCATTTGGCTGACCCCGTACGTACATCGACTCCATTTCATTGGCTTCGAAACGATTGTACGCTTATCAATTATTTACAACAGCCCTACTCACATTGTCCGAATCAAAACCACAACGTAATGTAAATATTGTCGATGGAAAAAGTAATAACATTTCATAAACAAAGTCGGAGACAAGTGACCATTTGACATATGACATATGTTCTAAATCTCACCATTGACACAATACACGCACCATAATTTGTTGATGTAAATAACATAAACTATTGCATATGTACTTGTAATTGGTATTGAATTGAAGTCGATACACGCTCGCGCCGCTCGATTTCTAATCGGAAAACGCGTTCTACAAAACTTTTGAATTAATGCCAGCCATTGAAGATGTATGTCGCGCACACGATTTGCGTCAGTTCATTGTTCGAACCGTTGTGTAGAAAAACGTTTCTGAAAGCAAATTATCAACAAGAATGACTTGGAAGATAAACGTCGATTTATTAAACGTTTATTATGTATATTTTAGTCTTCAATCTATTCTTACTCTTCATGTATGAACCATAAACCATACATGCATAATCAATCGGTTATGATTTCCAAAAGGCATTGCTTCTTACCATGAAAAATATTCACAAGAAATTCTCATTTATTTTCCGCCGCAAAGTTTTCACAGAAACCCATTTAGAGCGAGCGTCTTTAAAATAAAATCAGCGTCTATTATTGCTGTTAAATATATGCCCTACATTCCAAGAAAAATCAACCACTCACGTGACGATGTGAAAAGTTTTTCGCTGAAAACTTAACCCATTTAGCAAATATTGAACGATAAACCATTAATTTGGCTAAATAACCTTTTAAATAGTATAATTTTAGAATCCACTAGAAAAAATTAGATATTAAAAAGACACAAGCACATAAAATCTATGGCGATGTGCGGGCGAGTCAGGGTGCATTGTTATTGCTATTGAAGCTAAATGAATTTTTCGTTGAACAATTTAATAAAAATGTTGAAAATGGAAAATGAGTTCAGCGAATCCAATACGGAATCCGTATAATGGAAGTTTCCGAAGTAAACCTGCAACTGGTCATTAGGCCAATTAAAAGCAATTATAACTTTAGTTTGTGTAATTGCAAATTTCGATTGGACATTGTTTGCAGTGAACTAATTTTGATATCAACGCTAGACATTAGCTTCTAAACGATTTCGATATCAACACCATTATTAGCTGATATGCAATCAATGCGCGAATATTTGTCGAAAGGTGGCTATTAGGAGTTGAATACATAGTTGTGCGGGAAAATGGCAAGAATATAACGTTAATAGACAGCGTAAATGAAACATGTGCTATAATTTACACATAAAATTGTGTCGGCTTCATTTTTCGAATCTAGAAGGAACCGAACAATTGAAATCCTTTCATTTTTCAAACAGTCATTTTCTAATTCTCAATCTATGCTATTCACAAATTGTTCTGAAAATTTGAATACATTTCATGAAGTATGTAATTATTTTTTTTTCAAAAGTTTGATGATAGACAAAATGCAATTGAGTTGGTTTTGATTACGAGAAAAAAATTTGCATATACGAAATTAATTGTACATTGTCGCATTGAATGATTCAGCGATTTTTTTCTGTGAAATTGCAGCTGCTTTTTTATTATTCAGTTTTAAATCGGAAAAACATTAACTGTATTGACGCAATATATATGATTAATATTTCTTCATGAAGATGACACATTTTTGCTATCCAAAAATCGACGAAAAATGATGGGTTGAAAGAGAATTCAGAAGAATGTTGTAATAAATAGACCTAAGACTGACTAATATTATATTACTAATATGATGTATGAACTTCAAAAATGTAGATAATCCGTGGAGCAACGATGTCGGAGCAGAAATCGCGAGGAGGTGCCCTTCATGGCATCAGCAGTCATTGTAAAGTTTGTGGCGATCGTGCTTCTGGTAAACACTATGGTGAGAAAATAAATGATTGAAATTATAAAGCAATTTTATTGGCGTAAATCGCGTTGTTGTAAATGTAATGGCTTAAATCTTGTCTTGTCAATGAAAATATTGTAATGAGTAATCATCAAATGAATACTATCGTTTAGGTGTTCCATCTTGCGACGGTTGCCGTGGATTTTTTAAGCGTAGCATCCGACGGTCAGTACAAACACATCATTCAAAGCAATCAGTTTTCTGTTTATTTTTGAATAATATCAACGATTTCGTTTGGTTTGATTCAATTTCAGCAGAAATTTGGAGTATACTTGCAAAGAAGGGGGAAAATGTGTAGTGGATGTATCACGACGCAACCAATGCCAAGCCTGTCGTTTCGCAAAGTGTCTATCGGTAAACATGAGACCTGAAGGTAAAATGATATCTTCTTTACATTCAAAAGTAGTTTCGTTGCTTGATATTGAAACCCAGAAAAAAGGCAGAAAAATCTCACGGATTTGTTTCTTAACACATTTTTCGTGTCGATTTGGTGTTAAAACACTTTTGTGTCATGTTCATGGCACGAAACACTTCCGAAATCAAAAGTTCAATACAGTTGCCGTTTAAAATGTCGCTCCAAAGGAACATCAAAATATGTTGCGGGCATGAAAACTGGCAAATGCATTCATGTGGTTATGATACATTCACCAAACCACAGTAAAAGAGGGAAACTTTCGCCAGCTTTTCACTCTCGCTCTCTCACTCGAATTTTTTTTTTGTATCTGTCATCATCATCCCTAATTGATTGTATTTTGTCAATATTGACTGTGTCACCCTCCAATTATCACTTCGACAACTGAATCGAGAAGGAAGAAAAAAAAGAAGCGGCTCGAAACCAAGAGAGCAGGAAAATAAACTCGAAAAACGTTCAACAATGATTGTGCACTTCTGGAGCGCTGTTATTTACTCAGATGTTGAGGTTCACGTGCGTCATTCGATGATTTCGGCGCGGTTGTAGTGGCTTATGCGTCAGATATTTGGCTGGCACTTCATCTTTTTCTGTTTTGTTACAAATTCGGTGGTTGTTGTTGTAAACGCTGACACGAACACTTTGTGGTGACACAATAAATAGTTAAGAGCAAAAGTGTGTTCAACCGATTGAACGCTTCATGTTCAGAAGGTCTGTCTTTTTCCCCGCATCAATTCGACAAGTGCAAACATGCGCTTTTAATAGTTGTCGGGTGACATTTCATGTCCGTTTATACTTTTCATTTTCGGTGAGTGTCTCAAATTTACGATACGAGTCATTTACACTTGCCAAATACAACCACAATCCCATTGATGGCGTCTTCGGGTAACTTTATCTATTGAAAATGATGTTATTCATCGAGAAAATAGTTTAATTGTTGATTTATTTACATTAGAAAATTGAAGGGCGGAAAAATTTGTTTATTCAAGAATCGGCAAAATCGTGGATAATAATGTGTTTCGTTTATTTTTTTGAATAAATAAATCAGCGGTACAGCATGAACGATCTCCGAGATCCTGTCTACCCAACTCGCATTTAGCCGGTGGATTAGCAGCAGCAGCGGCTCATCGAGCATTTTCACCAACGCAACACATACCATTCACACATCATCAGTATCACAATAATGGATTATTGCTACCGATGCCGTTACACATGTCATCGGCGTTTACAACATTAGAATCTCAATTGCCACGACACTATCCCCAATTGAGTTCGTTTCAATCGAATGTCATCGACTCGTTGCATTTTGCCGCATCGAATGGTGGGCTATTCCCGCCGCCTCCACCACCACCGTTAATTGCGGCAAATTCAACATTACCAACAAAATCTGCTTTGGAATTGAATCCGTATTTGAGTCGTTACATCTCGCCGCATTCATCGAAAAGTGAATCTGAATTGAGTCCACGGCGACCGAGCCCATTTACATTGCCCTTTCTGTCGTTGCCCACCAAAATAACAAAAGATATAAATGGAAAGGAGGACGAGGTTAGTAGTTCTGAGGAGATTTTGACCATGCAACTGCCGGCGGCCACATCATCGGCGGCAGGAACACCAACCAGCCAGGAAATCGTTTTTGAATCGGCGGCCAAACTACTATTTCTAGCTGTGCGTTGGACAAAATCCATTCCATCGTTCAACCAACTCAATAACAACGACCAAAATCTTCTGCTCGAAGAGAGTTGGGCTGAATTATTCATCATAATGTCAGCACAGTATGGATTGCCCATTGAAAGTGAGTTTTTTCATATTTTCATTTCACTATGACCATCGCCATTGTATACGGTTTAAATTGGATTTGAATGATTTCGTTTAGATTTGGTGATTCCATCAAACGAAATGGCAATTCATAAATTATACAAAGTCATTCATCAGATTTTGCTGTTGCGACTGAACCACACCGAAGTATCATGCTTGAAAACGCTCATACTATTTCGACCGGGTGAGTGCATTGCATGTGCTTATAGTACTACGATTGCTACCCGTTCATGAAGATATAACACAGTGGGCGGAGCTTGTTTTCACGCTTGTCGCTCCCACTGTCGCGTATTTTCTGACTTTTTGATTGTGGAAAATATTTACTTTGTAACAAATACATTTTAACTATTAATATCGATTTCTAGACTGTGTTGGCTTAACGTCTACCTATGAAATTGCCATTCTTCAAGACGAATCGTTGAAATTGCTCGCCGAGTCGAGTGGCGGTGCAACTCGCATGGGCCATATTTTATTAACACTGCCATACATACGAGCAGCGGCCGATCGAAAGGTTATTCAGGTCGGTATCGCAAAATTGATGTAGTTTTTCCACCTCTTTTTCCACCGATTTTCCAGCCAACGCCGTCGGATATCCTATTAATGAATAAATTTTTGTCTCTTATCTCTTAGGAATTACTGTTCAAGAAAACGGTCGGCGAAGTGGCTATAGAGAAACTTTTAGGCGAATTGATACGGAATTAGTTTTTGATTACAATGTATTCCACGCTCACAATCATGCATCTTTCACCCTATAAAATTTGCAATTTTGTTCAAGTTATTTATTTCGTACTTTGTATAAACACATTTTAGCATTTTTAGTTCAGGTGATTATCGACACGATTTTATGTGAAATTACCGTTTCGACCAAATTTTCATTGAATCTTTAATAAATGTTCTTTTTACAATCGGTATCGCAAAATTGATGCATTTTCGTTTTAATACGATGATATCGGATAAAACCTGCTCGAAAAAATTGACCATCAAATATTCATCGCTGATTTTTCTCTGGGAAATTTCTTATTTATTCTAGGAATTACACTTTTATTCACAACTTGATATAGAAATTTCGATGAAAAATTCATCAGTACGCCTATTCAGATTGCTTTTGACACGATTTTCGATGCTTCAATGTTTCGATGGATGTTAAATAGAGATCTTTTTTACAATTTGGACAATTAAATAGTTTGGTGTTGCTGCTCTGTGGGCGGTCATTCATTTTTTGCTCAACCACTTCACCTTGTTTGCTTGAATCATCACTTTTGGGCTGCGACTTACATACTGAAAGAAAAATATTTTCATTTTTTTTTGCTTTTTACTCAATGTCTCGTCAATGCCATACCATTCATGTGCTGTAGTTTTTGAATTCCCGTCATATTAAAGCTAAATTCACAATTTGGACATTTCCACTCGGTCATTACAATCATATCAGCTATTTCAAGGCTCCAATCTGTCTCTCGAACACTAAATTAATGCACAAAAATAAAAAGTTTCATATTGAAATCCACATAAGCTTTAATGATGTGTGATCGATAGTGTGTGTGATACTTACGAAGCATATAAAATATTTTCCGTGATATAAATGCCTCCTTTCACATCGTTTGGTGTACATTCGAACTCTTCGGCAAATGGATTTGGATTGAATTGCGACAGCAGCTCATTGTAATCGTCCGTTGGTCCAACGTACAATGTCTGAAAATGAAGTTTATTTATTTCCCGAGTTAATACGATCTCCCTCTCTTATTTTTTACTATCTTATGTCCTAAATATCACACGTTAGGAAGACTTACCTTCAAATCAGCGGGCAGAAGTCGTTTGAGTGTATACAAAATTTCACTATTCATGTAAGCGGCTAAATTCGACCATAATTCATTTTCCAATATTTTTGTGTCTGCTTCGCGTTTGTCGCTTGCCAATTCCGATTCGACGCTTTTAGTCAACGATTCTAATTTGTTTGCTAGCAATTTATTCCATGTTCGACGCAAATTCGATGCTTTGTACAGCAGACTTTGGCCAGATTCTGGTTGGGGGAAGTCCAAACATAGCCATGAATCACAAATTATCCTGCAGATTTCATTGTTTGTTCTTATTTTTTTCTCTTAATCATGAAATTTGATTAAATTTGAAATTTTACTTGGAAAATGTGGAATTCGTATCAATGCTATGAGCAAACAGGAGAAGGGTTTGTGCAGCGGGCATCCGTAAAGTATTCATCAAATATGGTTTTACTGTTTCCAACAACGACCTATAAAGTAAATCAATCGATTTAAATAAGGCATTTCATCGAACAAAACCAGCAGAAAAAATAACTTACAAATAACAAAGTAACTGATGCTTTGAACTTAACGGTAGCTTAGTGCGATAAGTCCCAAACGGATCAGCAATCTCTGGTTGTGTTAGTTGCAAGATTTGTGGATTGTTGGCAAAATAGCTCATTGGATGGAGTGATGTAAACGGTTTTGCCACGGTGTGATAGAATTGTTGACCAGGAGCCTAGTGAAAAAATAAAAATTAGGAAAGATTTATAAAGAAAAATGAATTTACTACATAAAATTATAAAAATTGTTGTACTCAACCAACCTTCATATGATTGTATTCATCGGGAATGGCCACTTGTGGATACAAGCCACTGATTAAAATCAATTTCAAAGTTATCAAGTCTCGGTAGCTACACGCAATCGCACCACTTACTAGAGCCTAGTTATCGTGTGGAATATTGAAAATAATATTTAAAAAACAGTCGTACAAAACGAATTTTTTCAGAGAAATTTCATCCACAGCTTTTTACTCACATCAATTTTCGAAGCGTCGTTCGAAAGACGAAAGTCAACATCACGTATATCGACCGAACCATCATCCTCATCTTCATTTTCAATCGTATACTGATTCATTTTCAATTTACGTCTCTTTGGTGCCTCGATTTTGTGCTCACGTCGCATTTGTTTTAGCTGTCGAAGTTCACCTTTTCGTATGATTCTTTCACTGGCACTCATTTCGCCATCGTTTTCAATGCTCAATAATCCACTATCTTTCAGCAAATCTTCGAATTGTCTTCGCAATTTGGTGATCTCATAGAAACGTTGCTCTTCTAAACCTCGTCGCCGACACCACTGCTTTGTACTCTCATTTTTGCGATTAAATTGGCCTCTTTTCAGCTCAAGCCATTCCCTATAAGCGTTCAAAACTGTTATTGGATCACCATGATCCGATTCCAAGTCTTTACGGGCTGTCTGTAACGAAGTGTTTGAGTTTTATTTCTATTTTCAAATGAATTAAGGCAAACCATACTTCACATTCATGATCTCGATATGCTCGATTGGTGAATGGTGTTTGAACGCTCAGAGCAGCGGCAAGTGTGAGCACCGGTTGCACTTGTTGGAATACACAGCCCATCAAAAGCATTTTCCCAATTGACATTTCAACAGGTAGTCTCGACAGAGCCCGACCAAGTGCCGTGATTTTTTCATTGGCGGTTAGAGCATCCTAGAAGCAGATAAGTTTAACCAAATTTAATAATTTTTGCATCACTGAAGCAATTCTACTATCGTATGATGAATAATTTTCAAATTTCTATCACTTACATGTTTCTTCAGCGAAAGCAATCCATTTTCAATGGAATCTGCTGCCGGTGGCTCAATGAATGGAAACAGTCGAGCGTCTGGCAGACCCATTGATATCATTTGAAGTAGCAACGATTCTAATGGTACCCGATGAATTTCAGCCTGTGAATATTCTTCCAGCTCGTTATATGTTTTTTCAGCATACAAACGATAACAAATGCCTGGGCCTGTTCGGCCAGCTCGACCCATTCGTTGCTTGGCCGATGCTTTTGATATCCAAAACTCCTTCAGTCGTTGCATTTTCGTCTGAAGATCATAGCTCATCTCTTTCATTTTTCCCGAGTCGACCACGAATCGTACACCATCGATGGTAACCGATGTTTCGGCAATATTCGTGGATACAATACATTTTCGGATGCCGTCAGGTGGATAGTCAAACACTTTGTCTTGATCAGCTATTGATAAGCTGCTGTGCAATGGAAGGATGATCCAATTTTTATTTTTCTCTGCATATTCCGTAGCAGCATCGCAAATTGTTGTTATTTCATTCAGGCCACTCATGAAAATGAGCAGATCCCCCTTTTCCGTTTCTGGAATGAAAATCAAGTGCATGAGAAGATGAGAATAAATATAAAAAGAATTTCCAATTTAATTGGAGAGAAAAAAATTAGTTAAAGATGTTGAGTTTCGAACATACTTGGATATTTGCTGTCGATCATCTGCATGATTTGAATATATGGTTCCGGGCTAAGTCGATCAGCCTTACTCTGTCGACCGCCGATATCTTCAATAGGCGGCCTGTAGTGCAATTTTATGGGAAACAAACGACCCGGAACTTCAATCACATGAACCTTCTCTTCAACGAAATAGTCCGCGAATAATTTCACATTGATTGTTGCCGACATCAGCACTAGCTTGAGTTCAGGTCTTGCCTTGAGCAAACACTTTGTGATCCCGAGCAGAAAATCACCGTGTAAATGTCTTTCATGGACTTCGTCCAACACAATTACATCGAATTGCGAGAGTGCTGCCTCCGTAGCTAATTGACGCAACAATAACCCTTCCGTCATGAAAATGATTTTTGTATCTTTGTTTTTACTGCGTTCAAATCGGATTTGGTAGCCAACTTCATTCGTGTCTTCACACAGCATTTCATGAGCCACTCGTTTGGAAAGGGAGATGCAAGCAATTCGCCTCGGTTGAGTGCAGCAAATACTTTCATAGCCAGCGTGTCGTAAATATTGTGGAATTTGCGTTGATTTACCACAGCCTAGAATTTTGAGAAATGGCACAAGAGGAATGTTGAATGTACAAAAATGGAATATTAATGAAGGTTTCAAAAGGTAAATACGGCCTTAATGGCAAATAGGTTGTAAACTTACCTGTGTCCCCAGCCACCAAAACCACTTGTTCTCGTGCAACGGCAGCAATGATCTCTTCTCTATAACGCGCAACTGGCAATTCTGCTTGCATTTTCTGCAGCTTCTTTATTTTCATCAGTTTATCGTGTTGTAGAAAGTCCAAATACTGAAGAATTATTCGTAGGAATTGTTTCACTTTCTTCTCGGATAGTTTGTGTATCCGATCGTATGAAGACAATCGTGCGTAGAGATTATCGAATGGAATTGAAAATTTCAACCTTTCAGCGTTTGCTGGATTAGTTGGCTTTGGCTCACTTGCTGTATCACTATTTTTGTCATCGGGCATATCGTCAATTGGTTCAGGCAAAATGGTTTTTCCCACATTTCGAAGCGTCGTTTCGTATTTGTTGAGAAACATCCAAAAGTCCTCAACGTCGTTCACAAGCTTATCACGCACTGTGTATCCAGTTAAAACCTTTGTCAATTCAGATTTGAAGTCCAAAAATGAAAAATACACCAAATTCGTGACGTCTTTCTCATCATTGTGTCGTTCGGGAGGTGGAGATGAGCTAGTTGAACGATATTCTCGTCGTGTAGAACGATCTCTGTCATGACCGTAGGAGTGCGGTGATTTGTAAGTGCTGCTATGACCATAGTCTCTTGATCTATCCCTGCTTTTCGATCTACTTCGGCTTATGGTTCTTTCTCTGTACCTTTGCCTACTTTCATCTTTGGCTTCAGTATGACGACGGATTTTCTCTCCACTCATAATTTGATATTCATCTCGATGTCTGTTTCTGTCTCTGTTTCGTTCTTGATTTTGATTTCGAAAATCGTCATCGCTCCTCTCTTGCTCCGTTCGTCTATCTCTGCTTCTACTTTTGCTCTTGCTTCGGCGTTCGCGACTTCGTTTTCTCTTCCGATGTCGATCAGGATCTCTATCGTTCTTCTTTTCCTTCGATTTGTGTTTATGTTTCTTATCGCTCATGTTGCCTTTGATTTCAATCACTCATCGTCTTTTCTAACCATTCTGAAAGCACAGAAACAAAACTATTTTTATTAAAGTAAAAACAAACATCAACGTATTTAGCATGGCTTAAATCTAATTTATTGCATAAATACTTCGACGGGCTACATCATTCAGTTGTACCTAACTTTGGTTTAATAAAAAGAGAATCTTAAGTCCATGGCAAAAAATTACTAAATAAAACGGTTCCAATAACAAAATAGCCGAGGAACCAAGCCTTGATGAATTTGGTGCTGTGCGATTTGGGCTGTAGAAATGCTTTGAATGAATTTTGATGATGCTCTTTCTGGAAGTGCTGCGCGCATATCCAGTAAATGTACGGTGATGATGAGGCTAGCATTCGTGTCGACACTTGAATATGAACGAAGAGTAAGCAAAAAATGCTCAGAACAAGTGCATGAATTACGTATACAAATTGACTTGATTTTTCTGCGTTTTCTTTTGTGTGAATCAATCCAAGACGCCTTGCAATTATTGGATTTTCAATTAAAAATCGAACTGCGTGCGATATTATCATGACTAAAATTGGTGCGGCGAGTAGAAAATTGGGAATTTGTTTAAATTCGTAGTATTTCAGAAACCCGACATTCCAATAGTACGCCTGCAGGTAAGAGTATGAAAATGGCACCGCAAATGAGCACCACTGCGGTTTTTGGTGTCCAGCTAAAAGGAAATTATTCTTGTTCCCATAGTTTAGCACCGCTTCGTTCATTTCTAATGGATTGCCTTCACAATAGGGTGAAAAGTAGTACGCTTGAACGATTACAAATGCAATGCCAGCCACAATGGCACAGGATAATACTTTGATAAATCCCTTGAGAAAATGTATCCAATTCGTGGTTCCCTTGGACCAAATATCTCGCGTTACATAATACAAAATGAAGCCGAAATTCAACAAGCCATTGGATCGACAACCAAGTTCATTGGATCGACACCATGAACTCAATGCAAGTGGCAAAATTGCATCTCGAATTTCATTCCGCGCACAATGCAGCATAACGCTGAAGCTTAACCAAGAGAACAAACTCTCCGTGTATGGAGCGCTGAAGAAAATCGACGCTGGATTGATACAGAATAATGTCGCCACGATACGAGCCAAACGATAGTTGTTGAACGTTTCAATGGTAAGTTGATGAAGAACTAGAGCGGCTTTTACAAAGAAAATCACGTTCAGCACAACGGCAACAACGAGGCTTAAGTCACGGAATTCACATTCAATGCCGAGAATCGTGTGGGCAATGTTGGTTATGTATCGCACACAAAACGGGAACAGTGGATAAAAAACGAGCGTATTTTCGTAGGTGTATCCATGTTCAGCAATGTGTAGAAAATACTCAGCATCCCATCGTCTGAAACCGCCGAAAATTGTGTCAATTATTGAATGACAGGTGGATGATCCATTTAATGGCGGTGAGAGTGGAGATACAAACACTTTTGCATTATGATCGGGGAAGAATAAATTCGAAAATGCTTGCAGTATGATTATCAAAACCCGCGAAAGGATCGCTAACCAGATGACCAGCTTACTGTCTGTCATTTCGCCGGAATTTATCTTTATCGCTTTTCAAGTTGATCAACCAGTTACCCACATCTTTTGCAAATAAGTAATATCTAAAAATATATGTCAAACAGATGAATTACAGTGGAAATTCTATTTTTGAAAAGAAATTGCTTTTTTTTTACTTGAATTTGTGTCAGCAAACGTAAACACACTGTTGATGCGGTCTAACAAAGTGTAACTTCTGACATTTCTAAAACCACTTTTGATTTGAGAGGATTAGACGCACTTAGAGAGAGAGCATGTACAAATTTAGTACGGAGCCAATTTTAGTACAGAATAAAAACGTTTTCATTGAAAGCACAAAATTTATTCAAATACATTACAATTCAAAATAACTTTTTTTTTCTGTTTTAGAGCCAAAATAAGTTTAGGATAAAAATTTACACTGGAAAAAAATCTAATTACATATCATCACTCATAGAAATAAATTGATAAATAAAATTGTTGTTTCTAGAAGTTTTTATTAAATTCTTTCTTTTTTTAAAACAAAAATAAAATTCATTCAACCATGGCTGTTTCGATTATTTTATCGGTATGGAACAAAGCGATAATATTTTAAAAACAGATTGTTTTGTATTATTTTTACGGCCATTGACCCTCGTGATATGACATATGAAGGTATTGTATGTATAGTTGGCTCGTTATTGTTATCATATAGAAAACAATCAAAGGATAACATGACTGAACTTCAGTCTCTGAAGTGAAAATTTGAAGCTTGGAGCGAACCACAGAGCATGCTGGATTTATTGAAAATCAAAGTCAATCAAATATTTCATTCAACAAATATTTATGCCAATTGATTCGTTATTCTCAGAGATTTTATTTCAATTCAACATAACTGTCATCACACACTTGATGATGCTCTTTCTCGCCAATTATTATATTGAAACCAATTTCCGTCATATTTTTTTCTTTTGAATTAACCACTAACTGTTCGAAACTACTTTTTTTAAAAAAAATCTGTCTTTAAGGAATATCAATCATCATGATCTAGTTTTTTATACTGTGCAATTTGTGTGCACATAATATTGAGAACTTCTTTGGCGGTCATTTTTTGATTTTCGTTAACCACTTTCAAGATTTGGCCACATTCCAGAATGAAGTACTCCAATTCCTTTTCATCAAGGGGTGTTTTATTTTTTTCAGCCACTGACATGCACTTGTTAGTGAACTGAGTGAGCTGCAAACGATCGGAGCTGAATGCTTCGTCCAGGTCATACAGTTCCAATTGAGGTGGTGGTAATTCACTGAAAACCGGTGGAAAGACCTGCAATAAACAAACCGGTATTAGATTTTATGCTTTGCAAATGAATCTCGATAACAAGTTACCGCTAGTTGAAGTGGTGGTAGTGGTATCTCAAATTGTGGCTTGATTAGTTTCAGCGGTTCGTATTTAATGTTCAGTTGTTCGTAGCATGAAATCACTTCGGGTAGAAGATCATTATTAATTGAATGCAATCTCATATCGAACATATCTTTGAAATCGGCTGGTAGATCACAGTCGATAGACTCGGGCAAGCAGATTTTCGGTTGCTCGGCCATAAAAACGGTGTCCGGTATTAAGGTGTTGTCACTGAGATCAATGTCAGCAAAGTCATATGAGGAGAATTTTTGAGCAGGATCGATAAGAAGCTTGATGAGATATTCCCAGATGGCCATATTCGTCTCTTCGGTTATGTATTTGTCTTCAAACATATACCCGGAACCGATTGCCAAAATTTTTCCATTTTTGTCGTTACAATAATAGCCAGCAATCGGACGATTGAAAGGATAAACAGCCGAGCCGGTTGTCATGAGTATGTTTGCTGGTGACCGAACATTTAGTGTGGCACCATACGGGTAAACAAACTGAATTTTCAACTTTTCATCGGTAAAATCATACGGAATGGTGGTTATATTCTGATCAAGAATCGCACGGCACATTGCGGCACACACAATCCCACCACCGACCATACTCTCTTTCGGATGGAAATACTTGTAATAATGAGCTCGGACAGTAGAATCTAGAATTTCGGAAAATTACATAAGGAGAATGTTGAATGTCCAAAAATGGAATATTCATGAAGGTTTCAAATGGTAAATACGGCCTTAATGGCAAATATGTTGTAAACATACCGTTGTTGATGCTCATTCCATAATCTTCAAGCAAAAAATTCAAATTGGTATTAAACTCATTTTCACCGCCTTCACCGAGCAAAATCATAACGGCACCACCATTTTCAATGTACTCCTAAAAAGATGAATGAGTAATTTGAGAGACTTGGGCTTATTAAACATGACCTAAAATTTTTTTAAGTAAACATACTTTCAAATGTTTGAACTCTTCTTCCGTGAACTTGTCATGTGTCCCAGCCAGTACAAACAGTTTCACTTGATTGAATGTCTCGTTATTAATTTGATTATGGTAACTGTAAAATATGCGTCGTATTCCAATTAGTGATAAATATTTAAAGAAATGGAAAAAAAACCTGCCATAAAATCCGATGAAAAATGATTTCGATTTGGAAAGAAACAAAAAAAAAAATATCTAAATGACTTACACTTCAACACTGTATTGCATTTTCAACTTGCGATGAACGGTTTTGTAGTTTTCGTTCAACTGAAATATCTCATTTTTCGTTACATTGAATTTGATCAAATTATTTTTTTGGTTTTTGTCAATCATTTCGAATATTTTTAGAGACTTTTCCGCAATAAGACTTCTAGACTTTCTCCAAAACCGACGTGTTCAATTATTGTTTTACAAAACAGTATCACCATGGAAACGGTAAGCGGCTAATATTATTGACAGTATTGAGAAACGGTAGGGGACGTTAGTGTCGATATTTTCAGTTGGAATAAAAACAATTCGTTGAAATGTTTGATGGATTTTATTTCATAAAGAAATTTTACAAAAACTCATCTAAAATAGTGGATTTGATTTGATTGGCGTTGAAAAATATTTCTTCTTAAAAAAAGAGAATGGAATATTGTCCAATAAAGGAGATAGAGTAGGTTTCACATATTTTTCGGATAGATATTTTTGGAATGGCCAACCACACACATTCTGGACAGGATTTTTTTTTTGGAAATTTAGTTTCAATATCAATTGAAAGGGTTAAAATATAGTACAATTACATTGACTTAATACTTTGAATTGCATTCAGATTGCAAATCTTTGTGCTAGCTCATGAGAATCGAATATTCAATCTTAGTTCTAATAGCTGTTTGTGGGCATATGCATTATCTCAGCCCAATTATTACAATCACAATATTTTCTTAACCAGATCCCAGCTGCTGTTTGCATCATTCGAACATAAACCTAATTGAACTATAGCACCAACTTTCGGTTGTTCGACAAACAAACACGTCCCGGCTGTCAAATTGTAAATTGGTGTTTGCTTCTGCAAAAAAGAGGGACAATTATTTCGAATGTCATCGTTTAATGAAAGTCAATGGTAATTTACCGTATTACGATGTTTCCATTCTTGGTCGCCTCCCATTTCATGGCATTTGTTGATGACTGGCGGTGAAGAGCTTGACGCACTCGATGCTTCCAAACAGAGAATTTGTCCTAACACCAACGCATGCTTATCGGTTTCATACCTGAAATTAAAGAATTGATTATTACTCTGCACAGAATACATGTAGACTATGGCTTGACCCGATTTTATCGCAGAATTTTCTTCATAAAAATAGATGTTTCTTGAAGTATCCACGAGAAAAATTTGATGGAATACGTACCAAACTTGACTTTTAACTCGTAAGCACGGTGAAATTATGATGTTTGTGTTACGTTTCCAAAAACCATTGTCTTTCTCACCACTAGCCGATAAGCAAAGGCTACTATTCGTCAGGCGGATCATGTAATTATCGGTATAATTACGTTTCCTAAACCAAAGAAAACACGAATTGAAAAAGAAATTAAAATGGAAAACACAACGGAATGAGCCAATTACCGTCACAACATCGATTGATGCCTTACCTCGAATGCCATGGTTGATAAACTGCTTTCTCCAAGTTGTTTGCTTTCTTCATCTCGCCCGGCACCGCAAGTTGCGGGTACACATTTTGTAAGTACCAGGGGCCTGTTGCACAGTACTGTTACAATTTTTGTAAATTGTAATTGTAATTGTAAATACAATTCGTTGTAAAATTGTATTTACAATTCTACAATAATTGTAAAATTGTACACTCAATATTTAAACCAATTTATGTTTCAGATGTATTCAGATGTGTTGTTTTGTTTCATTGACAATTTCAATGAATGACTTCCAGTCTAAAAGACTTTTCAGCATTATAATTCATATTTGGAAAAAATTAAATGGTTCGATTGATAAGATTGATTTTTGTGTTTGTGACAAATCGTTAGTTGTAAGTCCTTAATCTGAGTTTGCCGATGACATGGAAGTTTAGAAGTGGTTGGAAATAAAATAATTTTTAGTCAAAATAAATACAAAACCTATAAATTGTGAATATATTTTTGATATCGATCGCTTTTTCTTTTTGACTGTCACATTCATTATTGAAAAACAATTTTACAATTATTGTAAAATTGTAAATACAATTGTAAATACAA
>NW_022595244.1:1411630-1452415 GCF_009176505.1 Sitodiplosis mosellana
AAATTGCTGCGTGAAACTTCCGATGAATTTTTCGTAAGCAGCCAATATAAATACAAACTGAAACACCAAGTGGTCGATGCAACAATTATACCACAAACAAACGACCGATTCATCTTTCTGCTTAACATCGGATCGTTCAGTGTTGCTTTGCAATCTTATCTCATTATTTCAAATTATGATTAATATTTTAAAAAAAGGTGTAGAATGAATGACTATTTTGTTTTTGAAAAATAAAGAAAAAATGTTTAAAAAGAAAAAAAAACAACAACAAACGAGTATAATCAAACAATTGAGAGCTGTCAAAGTGCTCGTTTTTTTTAGTACAGACACCCGTGTGCACAATCATTGTGTATTGGCACGACTTGTGTATTGGTATTAGTGTTGGTACCTATTGCAAAGTGACAGTTTGCTACTTTTTTCAGCATTTTTCACTGATATAAGCTGTGTGAATCAAGCTACTGTGTATGAAATAAGCAAAGTTTATTTTTCTTCTTGCACTGTGATTATATGTAGACGAGCTAATTTACACTATTTAAAGCATTACAATTTTACCTGACAAAATAGACTAGCGTCTAAGACAAACTTGTTGTTTTTTAAGAATTGTTTTTATTTTTAAAGAAAAAGGTTTAGGTTGTATTAATTGAAGCGGCGTCTTTTGGACGGTTGGTTTTTTTTTCTCATTCTGTGTTCCCGTGGCGTTTGTGCAGAATAACACAATCAACATGGGTGTTCCTAAATTTTTTCGCTATATCAGCGAAAGATACCCAAATTTAAGTGAATTAGTGGGATCGGCTGAGGTAATTATTGACATTATTCACGAAATTTACAATTGAAATACGGTTTGATGGCAATTTAAGTCATTGGCCTCGTGGTGAAATAGCGTACACAAAGTGTGTGTCATTGATGATGATAACATATTGATATTGATTTTAAAAACAATGGTTTTTTTCTTCATGGAATTTAGCTACCACAATTTGACAACATGTATTTGGATATGAATGGCATTATTCACGTTTGCTCGCATCCCGACGATTCGAATATTCATTTCCGCATGAGTGAAGAGCAAATGTTCCGGGACATTCTACACTATATTGATACATTGTTCCACATGATTCAACCACGTAAACTCTTTTTCATGGCTGTTGATGGCGTTGCACCACGTGCCAAAATGAATCAACAACGGAGCCGAAGGTAAATAGACCTACTTATTGATAAGGACAAATCAAATATATTCTATGTGCTCAAGGACAAATTCAATCATTTTTTCGTTGTCATTTTTACTTTGATCTGGGCACAGATTTCAATCGGCCAGAACTGCGCAAGAACTAATTGAAAAGGCAAAGAAAGCAAACGAAAAATTGCCCGACGAAAGTCGTTTTGATAGCAATTGTATTACACCCGGCACGGTATTTATGGAGCGACTTCAACAGGCGTTCAAGCATTTTGTCAAGTTGAAATTGTCCACCGATCCAGCATGGCAACATTGTCGTGTCATTTTAAGTGGGCATGAGGTAGGTGCTAGGGAAACTTAAATTTTGTCAAAATTTATATCTTTTGAAGCGATTTATATGAGTATACGTGATCTGGAGCGTTCCAAAAATAGAACGGTGTCGAGCGGTTTGTCCGATAAAAGCGTCCAGTATCATGAATAATAAGCCAATCGCATGCATTCTCATTCGGTGACATAGCACACCGTCGACATTTTAAAATTATTCAAGTCGCCATACGAAATACATGTTATATGTATATGACACGATGCATTTTTTTTATAATGTAAACAATCAACAACTTCCATTGAGATTGTTGCGTTTTAATATTTTTTCACAGTGCTGGCGATGCACAAATGTATTTATCAACAAACGATTCTTTTCCATTGAATTTCAGACTCCGGGCGAAGGAGAGCACAAAATCATGGAGTATATTCGTTATTTGAAGGCACAACCAAGCTATGATTCAAACACACGGCATTGTTTATATGGGTTGGATGCTGATTTGATTATGCTAGGACTGTGTACACACGAATTGAATTTCGCATTGTTACGTGAAGAGGTACATTGAGTTCGATTTTATCTATACACTCTTGACGTTGTTATTTACGAATGTGATGTAATTACAATTTGACGCATTCGTTGTAGGTTAAGTTTGATAAGAATGCAAAGCGCGCGCCATCGGTTGACGAAACGAAATTCTATTTGCTTCACTTGGGATTGCTGCGTGATTATCTCGAATTGGAATTTATCGAACTGAAGCCAGCGCTAAAGTTTGAATATGATTTGGAAAAAATTATCGACGACTGGATTTTTATGTGTTTTATGGTCGGCAATGATTTCTTACCAAATTTACCAAATCTACATATCAACTCAAATGCTCTGCCAATCCTATACAAAGTATACAAATCAGTATTGCCACAATTGGATGGTTAGTAAACTCTATTGAAGATAATGGTCCGAAAAATTAATATTTCAATTAATTTGCAATGATTTGATTAAATCAAAAACATCCATTGCTGGGTATAGGTTATATGAATGAAGCGGGTAAATTGAATTTGAAACGATTTGAGGTGTTCATGGGTGGAATGAGCAGTATTGATCGTGATCTATTCCGTGACAAATATGAAGACCTGAAATATATGGAATCCAAACAAAATAACAATGAAACATTCGGCAACGATTTCGTTGAAATAACCGCAGAAACCAAGTCTGATTTAGATGACCTGATTAAGAAGACCGTAAGCAGAAAAAAATTGAATTTTTGAAACTAAATCAGAAAATTCGAAATTTTTCAATGGTTTTTTTTTCATTTTACAGAATCTTGACTTCGGTTCGGATAAAAGTAGCTCCGAATCTCTTTGTGGCAGTGATGATGAATTTATGTTTGGCGGTCAAGATCCGAAGGAAGTTTTCAAGGATTGTGAAGAAGAGGAGGAACTCTCCGACGAAGAACTATTCGAAAAGGAATTTGCATTGCACAAACGCGATTATTATATAAATAAACTCAAGTATCCGGAAATGACTAAGTAAGTAGATTTGAAAATTATTTGAAAAAAAAAATCCTAAGATTAAATTGTCGAAAAATGAGTTGACCTAATCGAGATTCTTTTAAAACAGGGATGTCTTGGCTGAGCAGACAAAGTGCTACATCACAGCATTACAATGGACATTATACTATTATTATCGTGGCGTATGCTCTTGGTCATGGTATTATCCACATCACTATGCTCCGTACATGTCGGACATTTCGAAATTCGCGAATCTTGAGCTGAATTTCAGTTTGGGCAAACCATTTTTGCCCTTTGAACAATTGTTGTCCGTATTACCAGCGGCCAGTAAAGAGTTGTTGCCAAATGCATACCATAAATTAATGACTGATCCATCCAGTAAGATCATCGATTACTATCCCGTTGATTTTGAAACGGATTTAAATGGAAAGAAACAAGAATGGGAGGCATTGGTTTTAATCCCATTCATTAATGAGCTACGACTGAAAGACGCAATGAATGATTGCAACGATAAGCTCACCGATAGCGAACGTGGTCGCAATAAGCATGGACCGATGCTACAGTATGACTACTCTCCAACCGACTATGGTTCGTTGGATGAATGCTTCGGTCAACAAATGATTGGTCACGTATTTTGTAAGGAAACCAAAATCGATCGATCCGAAATCATTGTACCTGCCGATCAATTGGTGTTGGGACCGTGTGCAGGCGCACAAAAAGAGGCTTATTTCCCCGGTTTTCCCACCATGAGACATTTAAAACACTCAGGCAAATTGGAAATGAAGCGTGTCAAAGTGTTCCATCTGCCAACGCGTAGCGAATCGATGATCATCAAAATTGATGAAACTCCACCGAATGTTGATATAGAAACACTAGCTCAACAATTTATCAATAAGGAAATTTATGTCGGTTGGCCTCATCTGAGAGAAGCCAGGTGCTTTGCGGTTAGTGATGCTAAAGTGAAAATTGAAGAAACTGGCATCGAGAAATTCGATAGCAGCAATGGCAACGGCGAATTTAAAATGCTCGCAAAATTTGTTGAGGGCCATCATATGACCCGGCTTGGTGTTGATTTAGGTGAAGTGAATCAGCTGCTGCACGTGTATCCATTAATGAACCGCGAATACTTGAACACTGGCGATGGCAGACTCACTCTGTCGAAAAGTTGGTCGAAAATTGCATTGCCCGTGGCTCCAATAACAGTTGTACAAAATTTGGTTGTATTTGCCAAGGACATGGAGAGCTTCAAAAAGGTTGAAGATGTTTTCACAATGGGATCAACCGTTTTCTTGATGAACAAAGGCTATTATGGATGTGAGGCTACAATTTCTGACTCAAAGTTCTACAATGGGCGAATCAAATGTACGTATTCACATTTTGCACGTAAAAAATCATGGAAAAATAGAATTTTTGATTTTGGAGAAATGATCAATTCATTTCGTCTTATTTTTTATCTTCTCTCACTTTTTTTATTTTATCATTGACTTTTTGAATTTCGCAATCATTTTTCTTTCGATAGTGTCGACCACTGCACATCCAACGCCTGACTTTAGCGAGGCAAAACAGTCTCATCAAGAAGAGTTGTGCGGTTATATGAATTCATTTACAGCTAGCTCGCAAATTGGCATGACGTCACACATGTTCAATCGCATCACCGGCGTTGTTTTTGTATACGCCGGACAAAAACGGTACCCAATTTCGGATTCCGATAGGAAGTTCAACATTGGACTTCAGCTAAAACAACTCAAACAGGTAGTTTTTGTTTTTAGCGATAAGTCAAGAGTTCATCGAATGATTTAATTTTACTCCCTTAGAATGAAGAAGTACCCGGTTACACGAAGAGTATCAACAATCAATGGCTTTACTCTCAAGAAGCCATCAATGTGGTGCACACGTATGCCGAGAAATTCCCACGACTATTCCAATTGATGAATAAACAGAGTAACGCACACACCGATCCATTGTTTGAAGACGAGTTGAATATGGGACAAAAGGTAAGATTTTATACCAAGTCGTAAGATTTGGAATGATTTGCGATTAAATCGATGCATAAATGATGAATAGAAGTTGGTAATAAATCAAAAACGAATCTAATAAAGAGTAAAAACAATAATTAATATTACCGTTTAATAGGAGGATGATGAGGGTGTTTTGAAGCAAATCCAAAAATGGCTCAAAGACTTGCCATGCAGATCGATTGCTCGCCAGCCATGCGGTACCGAATGTCTTTCAATTCCCTTAGCTGGACAAGTTGCGAAAACAATCGAATATCTTCAGGTACCTACCTAATGAATGAATTCTATCATTCGAATCCCAGAATTATAATTCCCTTTTTTGTCGTTTAGAATGAACCAATCCGAAAAGTGACTCTGCAAGTGAGACCGCATCTTTTGTATAAGCCAAATTTGAATGATATTAATGTGGTGCCCGATCCGACGGCTACATTTGAGCTATTCGATCGCGTTGTCATTGCTCGTGATCAATATTCAGTGCCATTGGGAACGTGTGGAACAATCATTGCCATTTTGCCCAGAACCGATCCAAATCCAATCCGTCAAGAGAATATCAATGTTGTCGAGTATATTTATGAAGTTTTGTTCGACAAACCATTCGAACTGGGCACATCGATTCCTGGCGTGGCTGAAAAACGTATTTTCCGAGTACGCAAATCGGTGTTGATCAACATCACACATGGATTAGGTAAGTTTCTTGGCGAGAACTTTCTTTGACAAGTAAAATTTTGAAAGGTTGTCATAAAATATATCATTGAATTCAATTTATTACGTTTACCACTTAGGTCGCCCATTCAAAGAGCAGTACAATCAACGCATGAATGGAAACGGGCCGCGTCAAAGAAACGGTGTCGTCAATGAGCAACCACCTCCAAACGCCTGGAGAATGCCCGAACGAAAACCAACTGAACGTAAAGAAAACGTGGTTGCGAATGAAGCTAAGTCGAAACAAATTGAACCGCCCACCGCTTGGAGAGTACTTGAAAGAAAACCGGCTGAACGTAGCGAAGAAGTGGCTACAGCAAATGAACCAAGCCTACCTGAGCCTCCAACTAAAGCATTCGAACTGGTTAATTTGGCCGATAAGGTAAACCAGAGAGAGCGACAACTTCGCTCTGTGCCAACCGAAGAAGATGTACTCAAGAAAATCCTCGGCTTAGATCAAAGCCAACCAGCCACTGTAAATAAACTGTTGAAGAACGATTCGCAGCGCATCGATTTGAATTCATTGTTTGGAAAGACTGAAAACAATGTGAATGATATGAGCAATGGGTTGCCGTTGTTGTCAAGCTTACCAAAGCCACCCACAGCTTGGCAGCAGCAGTCAAAGAACAAGGAGGTGAACAACGTACCACAACAAGTATTGCCAAAAAATCTACCTCAATCGCAAATACCACATCAGCAACAGCAACATCCGTCGTTTCCACCAAATATGCCCATGAATGTTGGACTACAAATGCATCACCAGCCATTTTATCCAGCGCCGCCGCCACATCCACCTATGCTACCTCCAATGAACATGATGCAATTTTCACCGCAAGCCATGCCACTGCATATGTATCGACAACCGTTGTACATGGGACACGATTTTCCGATGTATCCCGTTATTCCCGGCCCACAGCCATTCATCCATGTGCAACCGCAACACATCCGAATGTCAGGGCCGCCACCTCAGCATCAATTCGACGTAAATAGACAATCACATCCACATTATGTCATGCATAATTCACCAGAAGGACCACAAAAATTAAAACCCAAAAACGGTACAAGTAGCGCATTCATCCCGTTACAGGCAGCTCGAAAAAGTGTCAAATTAGGAAAACCTAATGTAAGCAACGATTCAGCGAAAAAGGATGCAAATTTGGACAATTCCAAGGAAGAGGAACCTCAACCGGCCCAGGTAATTGAAACTTCAATTTAATGTATCTTGATGATTTTGGAAATATAGCATTGAATTAAGTTTAACTTATTTTTGTGTCTTTTACAGAAATCAGAAGCACAACAACCCGAAACCAATACGGTTCCAGCAAAATCAACGCCAGCCAAACCGAACAAATCAGCCGAGAAGAAATCAGCGGAAAAACAATCGAAAGATAACAAAAAAGATGCGCCCAAACCAAGCGATACACCATTACCAAAACGATTGGCTTGCAATTTTTCGGTAAAACCAAACGCCAAAACGAAGTGAATCAAAAGAATGAAATCAAACAGGAATTTTCAGTACTGAGTGCAGTACCTTTTTATTGCAAATTAAAGAAAAAGCGAGAAAAGATTAAATTAACAACAATAAACGATGACCATTTTTGCTACGGCAAAAAAGAAGAGAATTTTTGTTTTATTCCATGGCACAAGTTCATTTTTCAGCCATCAACATTATTTTGACTTTTGTTCACAATTGGTTGCGAAAACAACAAACCTCATCAACCTTTACTTCGATCAACGTTTCGTCCCAAAACTCTATCAATGAATGAAACTTCATACTTCTCACTTTTATTCATCAAACTAAATTTATTTATACAGCAAAAGAAAACTAACAGTGACTTGGATTGAATTTTCTAAATATGCTTGAGTTTAATGCGATAGAACGTGTTTGCCCTTCAGAATGCGTCGCATAAGAATCAATCGGCCGCCACGAGTAGACATTCTCTTGTGAAAACCATGGGTGAGTACACGCTTAGATTCGCGAGGTCGTGGGAAATGATTTCGAATATTCGTGCGCACCGATATTAAACTCCATGCTCCACCAGCCGCTGGTTGTGTTGATGTTCCTGGCACCATCGAATGGAAACGAGCAATTGATTGTATACTTTCAATCGGCGATGCAAATGCACTGGAAATGAAAATACTTTCAGCGTGATGCACATGTTTATTTTGTAATTCAAGGGAAGTTTACACTTACCGCACATTTGAAAATAGCCTCGATACTAGGTTCAATGCCATTTCAAAACAAAATTTCCGAAAATTGCTTCACTGAGCACAATTTTTTTGATAGCATTCGATTTTGAGGTTATGTCAACTTATGACATTTACAGTGTTAGCACTGACAGCAATGCGAGCTACCAACAAACCAAAATAGAATCTCAAACATATGCTACCGCACAACTCGGCAGCGGGAACTTTGATTGTTTCAATGAAATTCGTTCATTTTTCGTTTTTTTCCACTTGATTCTCGATTTTCAGAGATTTATTTATTTTTCAATTTTTGTCAGATAATTATTTTTTATGTCTAATCGATGTTATTTCAATAGTAACAGTGATTTTTTTGATTTTTTCCCATTGCTTTCGGCACATAATGCATTTCCATGCGTAGATTTTGATGGATTTTTGCATTTCTTCACCCTTTTTCATACTTTTTCATTAAATGTTCCTTTTTTTTCGAATATTATCTTTTTTTCAATCAAATAATCCAGTTGATTTGGCATGAAATCCAATTGCACCATTGCTCCATATGGAAGTTCAGTACACCGTTACCTTACTTTTTTAATTACTTATCATCAAGTGCATTGAATAATTAAATTATTCAATTCAAAACATCACCATAAATCATGACAAAACGAACGGGTTTCTATGGTTAATCATACACGTTTTTTCTCATTTCATTTTCTATGAAATTACACAATAAATCAAATTCGCTTTCATCGTTTTATCCACTGCATTATAATCTCTTTAACACGGTGAAGTCGTTTGAATCGTAAACCAGTGGCAACAGAACAATAACCAATTACAATAAACTGGTTTAAAAAACGAACCGTATAATCATCGAAAATGGCCCAGCAACAATACAATACCGCTCAGTATGATTCATTAGTGAATTGACTTTCACTCGAAATGAACAATAACCGTACCGTTATTGTCGCATATACCGAATACATCGCTTCGTTTGTAACACATGGCTTTACTTATAATGAGTGTGACAAGCACACACGGACACACGGACGCACAGACACACGTACACATCGACCAAACCAATTAAAAGAAAACCATTTCTTCGGCATTTCTTTGACGTGTTTCGTCTCACCATTGTTTTGCTGCAAAGTATTTTGCATTTTGCAAGAAACAAAACACAAAGTGGTGGTAAAATGCTTCAATGGAGTGTGACACTCTTATCAGATGCGTCGACATAATTTCTGAAGAAAGCCAACCACGTTACTTCATTATGTTTTAGTTGGTTATTCGTGAAGCAATTCAGGAGGTTTATGCGGAATTTTGTTTAACAAAATCCAAGAAATTGTAAATTTTTTCAACAAAAAAAAACAGAGTTTAGTATTCTCCATGTGGAAGTGATAGAATCCCTTTAAAAAATATAAACAAAACTTTATCAAAATGTTATCGCATCAAAAAAAGTGGTTCAATTTTCGTTTTTTCCACATGAATAACTTGCGATTGCTTCCATTCGTGATCTGTTTGCTATTTGTGAGTCCAGTGCATTTGTATCCACGGCCAAATAATGCAGCAGATCAGTTGGCGGCGAATAAACCGAGTGCACAATTAGAAACCTTGAACTCGACAATAGTCAGTGTCAATGTGAAAAACGAGATAGAGAAACCGGTATTTAGAAGCACCGACGCAACCAATGTAAAAAGTGTAAAAACTGTTACAGATGTACCGAAAAGTGAATCTTCGCCATCATCGGAGCAAGCTCGTCAATATACCATACCATTTATGGCAGTGCCAGCAAATTGGTTTGCAACTTTTCAGCCACAAAATGCCATAGTAATCGCACAAAAAGTGCCGTTACGAATTTGGGCTATTGGTTCTGTATCGCGATTTCCAACATTTTTAGAAAATTTTGTGCAACGAATTCAATCGTATTACTCAACATATAAATATCATGATCTTAGTCGACCGGCACCATTAGCGATAATCAATCCAACATACCATCTGCATGATACAAGCGGACCAGCTCAAACTGACCCAATTGACCATGATCCGGTCGAAGAAGAAGACATCACTGATGCATCCACCACTGACTTTTATGACACCACAACCGATTTGACTTACGACTACGACGATAATAAGAACACTGAATCAACTGAAAATGGCGACTTCATTACTGTATGAAAAAAAAGACTCACACATACATATCATTGTGAATATTTATTTATTTAATTTCATTTTTTTTCTTCGCTCACAAGATACACACTAAAATTATTGAAATTTACTCGACGTGATAAGAAACTCAAGGCTAACCAATTTTGTATTTCATTTCATTAAATCGAATGCTAAGATTTAAATATTTATTTATTTTTTTGATTTTTTTATATTTTCAATAAACTTCTTAATCAAAATGCTTTTTTGTTTGTTTGTTTTTTTGTTTTCCTAATTGACGTTCTTCTCATTAGCATGTCCATTGCTGATTTCTATATTTGAAGGATTATTCGTGTTTTTTTCGCCATTCTTCGAAACCACTTGAACGTTGATTGATTTTGCGTTTGGCATTCGAAACGAACTGGATGCAATGTATTTCGACTCAATAATTGGTTGATTGAAGAGATTCGGTTGCGGAAAATAGTAATTAAATCCAGGAGACGGTGGCAATACATAATAAAATGGTTTCGATGGTTTTCGATCGATTCCGATTTCTTTTTCGGCTTCACCTTGCTTTTCTGTGTCTCCTTCGGGGATTTTCGTTTCGATTGTCGGTGGAATTATTCTACGGAAATATGCGCCGCCACCGCCGCCATCACCACAACTACTGAAGTAATTGGTCAAAGATTGCCAGAAATCATTGCCGAATTCTCCAGCTTCACCGTCTCGAGGCACTACATATCGATATTGCGGGTACAACAAAACATATTGAGTCGAACTGGAAAAGAGTAGAATAGAATCAATTATTTTCCTAACAATCTAGCATCTTAAAATGAAATCACAAAATAGTATTTAATGTTTCAAAACCGTACGGGCCTATCGTTTGTATAGTTTGAGGTGCATAGTATGCATCAAGCTGAGGAGCTCCAAATGCTGACACGAAAATGAAAGACACCAGTAAAATAAGTGTTTGCCACATTTTTTCAAAAAAACTTTACGCTTGAAAACATATAAAATTCGTTTTTGGATATCCTTTCGTAGCAAATCGAAGAGCAAAACTGATCACATCACAAGTTACCTATCCCTTTTATAAACTCCAGGCGATTATTCTCGTTCAGCAGAAGAACTCTTGTTAATAAAGAAATGAAACGCATTTTTTTCATTTTTGAATAATAAAATCATAAATTTATGGACACAAACATTAACGTTGGGCTCAGTGTAATGAATTTTATTGCTTTCATGTTATTAAAACTTTTATTCAAGTATAGATGGCTAGCCGATTTCCGTTTCCATGACATCACATTCATGCACATACTCAGTTAAAACCCATTTGTTTTCTTCTTTAGAGCAATCGGCATAGTCGCAATCGATGGACCAAATGATTGCCGATAATTTTCATCGTTTATTTGAGTTCTCTCCTTTTCTTAATTAATTTAATCATAGCATTCACACCAGCGTGCAATATAAAAAGTATTGAAATGTGCAGTGTTTATATTTAGCATTTACGTAGGTATGTGAAGATAGCATGAAGATCAGGATCTTCATAGTTGCCCATGAAAGATATACTGTACAATACATTTTACTATTGACTGTAAAATTAAGTTGTCAATATGTTTAGTACCGCTGATAAGGTGCATCATAAAGTCAGTTTATTTACTCTGTTATGGACTTAAACAGCATATAGTATGACACCACCTTCTTGATAAGCTAGAAATAAAGTGAATCAACATAGAGAAACATCTGGTCTAAAGGTTGGCTTTTCTTTTTCTCTATTTAACTTACTTTACTGAATGTCTCCAAGTTTAAAACAGCCATTTCAAAGCCATGATAAAACAAATGTCTCTGCATATTAACATTCATGAGAAGAAAATATTTTTGCAATCCGACTGGCAATTCCCACCAGTTTATCTCATACAAACAATCACCCATTTTTTCATAACTTTCCGTGGCCAATTTACCAAAATAACAATAAATGAACAAATTCGACGAACTGACCGTTGTTGCGGCTAAAATGGTCAACACATTTTTGTCGATATGCTTCATTTGCTAAAATATAATGAAAAAAGTCTTCATTTTCATACGTTCATTTTGGTGGCGAAAAAAGTTGACAAATTTCATTCACGCTTTTCATGATATACGAATGTAACTTGACGCTTTTATTTGCTTCTCATTGAATATTGCTGCTAGTTTTTGTTGAAAAAAAAAAAACAATTTAATGAATAGGTGAAATAATTACCAGATCCAGTTGAAAAAGGATACAAGCCAAGAACAGCATGCTGCATACCAATTGAATCAAGACAATGTGGCTGTACACCTTTGCTGATTCCAAAAACCATCTTTAAAAGAAGACACAAATTGTATCACGCAATCACACAATCTTAATATGTAAAATACTACAGTGTAGTAACTACACCATTTCTTCAAACTCACTCTTTAACCGAAATGTAAAATCGAATCAAGTCACAAATATGTTCCTTATCATTTCGATTTTTATCGCGACGATCCAATTGTTCTAACGACTTTTGAAATATTCTGTAGAATGCCTGGTGATGCAAACACATTGATATGAACAACAAAAGTAGTGCACCATTATCAATCAAATACGCTTCCATGCAAATCATCGAGATACAGATTTCACCAAAATATCCAAGCGGAGTCTCTTGATTCCATGGCAATCTATTACAAATAGTATGCGCAATAAATTTTCCAAAAAAATCGGATCTAAAAATAAATAATCGGCAATTTACGCACGTAAATTTATTTGGATGATAAACAAAATTGGTATCAAACTGTCCTCTCATTTTATAACAAAAGAGCAATGAAACGATGGACATCGTTGGTACAACAACAAGAAAACCTCCCATTCCAAATTTGAGATACATATGCCACATCCATTCACTCCGATTGTTTGCCGCGGCTATGAATGCTTCATCGTTTTGATCTAAAGAGAGAAATTTTGTTTGTTGCTCTCAAAATTCCATTCATCAAAACTGAAATCGATTATTATCTAACTTTTATCGTAGATTTCGGTTAGTTGTTGAAAAATTGTCGTGATTCCTCGGCGTGAAAAGTATGTCATCACAATGCTATATAAAATACTCGATGCTGCTGCAATTTGAGACACAGCATACAATGCCTCTTCTAATTCGGTTGAAACATATTTCTTGAAGAATGCTACGCTCGCAATCAAGCTGCTCAAAATGCCCAAAAAGACGATAAAACTAATGGTGATATAAGCCAATTGTTTCAATTTGGAGGTCGTGTTTTCAGCGGGATAAACACATAACCACGTCAACACTCGCCGATTTGTAACCAATGGTTTCATTTTTTGCATGATTTTCTACACAATTTATGGAGGCGTTTTTTTGTGACCAAACTGCTGAGTTTTCAAACAATTAACTATAGGTATTTCTTTATGGTGAATTCTTAAAATCTTTGAAAAAAATTGCCTTCGGTTCACCTGACAAAGCAAGATAAAAACAAAATCAACTTCTTCTCCGAACCGAATCCGATTCAAACTAAATTCAATTTCGTATTATCTTTTCTTAGTTGTTAAGACAATTTTATTATTTTCTTAGTTGGGCTAACTGTTCAAAGTCCTTTGAAGTGTTAGGTATTACACAATATCTGTTTGAAATAGAATAAATGATTTTCTTGACTTTAATTTCATTCATTATTTTCTCGAGACTATGAATAAAAAGGAAAACTTTTCCTTTAGATTAAAATATGTGCCTAATATCTTTTTTAATCCACGCAATCCACACGAATGGGCACACAAAGTTAGAATTTTGAGAACAAGACTGACAGTCTTAGACTGCTGATGAAAAGAGAACTTGAGTGAAAAAGTCATAGTAATTTCGATTTAAATTGGTTTTAACTTGAATGATGGGAATACTATCATGTAAAAGTTAAAACTTGTGCTGAGTACATTACTAGTAAACTGTCTCGATAGATTTTTTTTTTCAAATCAAATTTAACGCGTCATTGGAAATGAAAACTTTTATGAAAATGAAGCAGGTGTTCTATCTAATCGAAACTTCCTCAGAGTTCCTTCACAAGTGGAAATAATTGCGTCGTAGTCACAATGAAACATTTTTAAAGACGCAGCAAACTGTTGAAACACATCACCAACTTCGTTCCATCGGACTAGATTCACGTGTTGGAAATAATTCTGTAACGAAATGTAATCAAATATTGTTCACTCTTCGAATTTCCTCAAGTATTTCTCATTTTTATTCATACTATGAGGTCCTCGGAGTATTTTGTGCGTCGTTTTATCATCAATTTCACTGCTTTCGACTTGTTGTTTTCATCCATTGAAGCATTGAAATATGGCAATGGCCCAAGCATTTGAATTTTCGTGTTGTAAAGCATCCACAAATCATCCACACACGTTCGTTTTCTCTTGTTTTCACAGAGAAAAGTAAATTGAGATGTACAGTGTACACCGACCATTTGCAGTAAATTCTCCAAAATTTCTACTTTATCATAAGAACCTTGATGCAACTTTAGAATTTGACTCCATCTCAATCGTGCGCTTGGTGTTACCAAAACAAAGCATCGTTCGAAATATTTTGTCACATTTCCGGTATCAAAATAGCTAGTAGCGTATAATTTACCATCTTCCGAGTAACTTATGACATCCGAAAACCCATGTTCATTCGGTTTGCGAACACCACCTCTGACTTGTTTCAGCATTTTGTATTCATTTTGAACTAAACTTTTCTTTTGTTGAACTAAATTAGAAAAATCCACTTTTATGTCGTACAAACGATCGTAACTCATTGAATTGTCAGATACATCTGGCCTGTATAGCTTTCCTAATGCAAATATTTCAACAAAGATGATTTTCAGCATGAATTTTTTTGATGCACTCTTGCGTTGAAATCTTCAAATTGAACTTGAAAAAATTACCTTTAGACGTGGCGCCAGTCGAAGTTGTTTCCAATATATCGAACAGTTTATATTGAACTTGAATTTGATTTTCAATTAAGGTGACACATCCATGTCTATACGTATAGATATCGTCCATTGGTGTTTCTGTCGACTGGATTCTTACGCAACAAGCGCTGCTTAAATGCAGCAAAAAACTTGAAAAATAAAAAATCGCCAGAAGAGGTTTCATCGTTCGTCCGAATTCGATTATTCACTGAAAGGTACGAAGTCTATTCTTCCATTTTAAATAGTGCACATGTGAATATCACTTTGCCTTACATATTAAAATATATGCACATTGTTTCAAAATGCAGATGATGATGTTATATATTCTTTTTTGCAGTTGAAAATGTGCAAAAGGGAACTCAATTTCAAAAAAAAAATTGTGCCTTCGATCCGCTAAACGTCGAAAAATTGCCTTAAATGCGTCAATACAATGAAAAGAGGAACAAAAATGCTTTATCTTCAATGCGCTTTATTCAGAAATAGTGTGAATTACATTTGATTCTGACATCATGGTAGTGTTTCTTCAATGTGCAATTTACTGCTATTAATCTAAATTTTTCTCACTAGATACAAGTGTACTAGTGAAACCGAAGAATATACTTGCGTCTTCGAAGCAAATTCAAAACAACTATCAAAACTATCAATATGATTTTTTAGACTATTCTGCCAACATTGAAAATTCATTGCCACATCAATTATTTACTGATTCCTAACTGAGGTATCATGTAAATAGAAATGAAGTTGTTGTAAACCGAATCAAATTATAAAGTCAAAATACCAATCCAATTGAATGCTGGGTAGCTGTTCCAAGAAATTACAAGTATCTGAATCAGTTGATGCCATCAATTGAAAGAGTTCCAAAAGTTATGGTATGTTCAAGTGCGACTCAGATACTTGCCATTCATCGAGTTGATGGTGACCGTTGAATCCATTCCATGTCGTTCCTTATTGAAAGTATTGTTTTTGACAATGAACATAATCGGCGGCAGCCATTAGTGGAAATTATTTAGTTTTTGTTTGGACGATGAAATGAGCAATGAATAGAGGTCATTTGATGACCATCAGACCACACCGTTTTCATTATTGATCATTACTAATTATTGTGTTATTTTTAATTCAAGAAAATTGTTGTTTTGACGAATTGACGCATTCACGGAGTACCATGACTGCAAGAACAGTTGTACTATTCTTGCAGTTTAGGACTCTTTGTTATTCGATCGTTCCATTTTTGGAGTGTGTTTGAATTGACGCATTCAATTTATTTTCACTGAAAATCATCGCATCTACTTTCTGTCGAATGGAAATGATGATAACACAATTTGAATCATTTGAGTAAACAAACTCTCAAAGAATTGTAGGGAATACATTCTAATTTGTTCGTTTACTCAATCCATAGGTGATCGTCCTTAGATTGAATTTTGGTTAAAAAATGTCCAATTTAGTGCTTTTCGATTGATTTTCTGTAGTTTAGTGGAAATGCTCAGACTTCCAGAGAAAGACAAAACGCAGTTTCATTGGATGATTAAATTCGAAACGATCGCTCTCTGATAATGCAATTAACTTGATTATTTTGGAACTAAGTTGACAATTAAATAAAGTAATTGCTGCGAAACCAGCACATGTTTGACTGTGAATAAACGTTTTGAATGCATTTATCTCGAAAAGGGCAATGCATATTCTTGACTGTGACCTATTCCTTTTGGAATAACCTTCAAAGAAATTCGGAAATAAGTTATCGTTCAAAAAGTATTTAGAAAATAATTTGTTTTTCTATTGTTAAGAAAATTGATTGAGAAATTATCGTATTAAAAATGTATGAAATTCATTCATTTAAAAAAGTCGAGGGTGAATGTTATTTCAATGCAGTCTAGTAGAAAAATTTATCGCGACAGTTTTTGTTTGGTTTTTAGATCGATTGAACTGATTCAAATCAGAACCTGCCCCGAAAATCTCGTGCTGTTTATTTGATACATTTTTAATTGTGTCCAATTACCAAATGGACGAGGGAAACATTCTAGATCCTAATGAATGCAATCACGTTCGAAAAATTATGCTGATGTGATTTAAACGGGCTTGAGAATGGGTTCGTTGAAGTGTCTGTTTATCTTTTAAAAAATTGTCCTCGAGTCCTTGATAAGATATTGAACGGAAAGCAATAATGGAAAAAGCATTTTGCGACTCTGAAGGGCAATCGATTGAATAAGAATGTTTAAAAACATTTACATTCTAGGTAAACGTATAGACATTTTCAATTTACTAAAAGCGTAGCTTGTGCCAGACACAAAGAAAATCGAGCGTAATTTTTAAATAATTGAATGAGAAACAATGATTGACAATTTGCATTTTAAATGTAACGTTTTGGAAAATTTGATTCAATTTTAATTTGAGCTCGATTTTTCTGCATTTTACTATCAATTAGAATGGCTCGTGAACAGAATTACGCCAGAGCTATAAATACAGTGGATGGCATTGAATCGAAGCACTTAAGGTTTTGAATCGCATCAAAGAAGTCCATTTCGTGGAAAAACTAACGTCGTTGAAATAAAGTGGAAGTTACAACAAGAAATATTGGTGAAAGTGTTCGAAAAATGGTGTTTTTAGAAGGAACAAAGCGCATTCTTCAATATTTGGATTTGTATACAAGGCCGCCGATTGATATAGGGGTCATCAAAATTTCAAGTCGATTTATCGAGTATTTTGCATTCATTTCAATGACCGTGACTACAATACCGATCGGCGCATTTTGCTATACTAATCGAGACAATTTTAGTAAAGCATCAGGAGGAGTGTTGTACTTTATCGCGAATTCGTCTATCAAAGTCATTTATTTGGCTTTGCTAGTGAAGCGCAAATATGTCATCGAAGGCATCGATCATTTGGAGCAACTTATCCAGAGCAGTAAGATTTGAATTGAAGTTTTTATATTTGATTTGACATTCAAATAATTTCTATGGCAGGAGAATTTGATCACTGACATTTATGTATCGCGAAAAACATGCAAATGCATTCTTTCCATTACGAATTCGTAAAGATTGGTTTTCAAAAAGATGTTGTTTGAAATAGATAAATGTCACTAAGAAGAAATGGTCTGATTCCTCTTAAGGAATTCGACTTGCATTTCAATTCAACTTCATTAGTTTCTCTCCTAAATATCTCTCTTTGCTCTTTCTTTTTTTTTTCCGAAATGTTCTTTTCGTTCACAAGGAGTCGATTTAAATCTAAAAATGAAAGATTTCCATGCCAAACGTGACGAGGAAAACAATAAATTAGCTCAGACCTTGTTAAGAAGTGGTGTTTATACGGTACTATTCTTTTTCTTACCAAACGCAATGCCACCATTCACTCACTTTCTATTCGGATTGCCGAAAGATATCATTTGGAATTTCCCGTTTTCGGTTGTGTATGTTGACTCAGTTTTTTTGAATTATATTTTCAGTTTAAAGCAGTTCAGCGGAAAAAAGCTCTAAATTTGCCATTTCTTTTTCATCTAACAGGGTGCCGTTCAACACGGAAACATATTTGGGTTTCTATATTGAATTGTCTCTACAAATGTTTACCGTACACTTTTACATGTTGATATTCTCTAGCATGATCTCAATATTCTATGCATTTAACAAATTCATCGATGGACTTGTTACCGATTATTCCATGGCCACAGTGGCATTCAATCAAAAATTGGAAGATGAAATACATCCGAAATCAAAGTCGGATCGAAAAAAGCGTTACGTGGAAATTTGTCTAGAGACGCGCCAATTTCTTAAAGAATCCATCAATTTGCACCTGGGCATTTTGAAGTACTCAATATTTGATGAAAATTTTGCGAAGTGGAACTTGACAAAACTGCTTATTTTCAGGGCAATGAATTCTCTTCAGAATATCAATAGCGGCCCCTTATTCTTTGAATTGTTTACATTTGTGGCATTTCTGGCAATCAATGTGTTTGTCTTTGATCGGGTAAGTCAAACTAAAAGCATAAAGTCGAAACAACGTTTGATGTTAAACGCTTTTTCAGGCATTTCGTGAGGATGGATTGAACAACTTTGAAATATTTTTTTGCTTAAATAATCAGCTCATTCAAACCATATTTTGCTACGTTCTTTGCTTATTTGCCACGAAAATAACGCATGTCGTTGGCAAAGTCTCTACAATCACATATGGCTCAAATTGGTACAATTATCCAGCGAAGGAGCAAACGTTTTTAGTGCTCATGCTTCAACGATCTCAAGAATCATTTAAATTCAGTGGTCTTGGAATCGTTCCGGCAACAATGGCCACATTTTTAACGGTAAGTGGGAAATTTTCTCAGTTATATATAATTTTGTTTAAATGGACATTTTCTTCTTCAACAGCTGGTTCGCACGGCCTTCTCTTATTATCTCATTTTGAGAAAATCTGGATAAGCTGTTTCAACAACTGTCTGTCAATTTTCGAATTCTGATATAGATTTACTTTAATTCAAGGGATCCCGTGTGCAAATATTGTAACTGAGCTGTCAGTTAACTAATTTCGGGCAAAAATTACTTACTTTGATTGACATTTCAGTACAAAGTGTAGTGTAAGTCTATCGTAGTTAACTGAAATCATTTGAAGTTACAAGTCAGTCTAAGTTGCTTAATTTGGGACAAAGTGATTTTCTTAGAACAAAAACATAAATTCAATCAACTAAAGTCAATTGAAGTTATAGTCAGTCAGTCATTTTTTTCACACGATATTTTTACTTATCTTCAGTTTAATTTGTGTTTGGTGGAATGCGAAAAATGAGTCACTTCATTATATCTAAATGTAAGTCAAACATAAAAAAATCGATTAATTTAATATTAGAAACAAAATTTGTGTGGATACAATTTAATTCACCAATATTGGTCAGATTTCTTCAAAACACACTATTGTTCAATGTATTGCTCAGTATCAGTAATGATAAGTTCCTTTGAAATATGCAATGAAATCATGCGATAAATAAAAAAATGAAGAAATCGAAATAAAATAGAAGAAACTGAAAAGAAAATCCTCTTCTAAAGCAACATATCCTGGCCACTAGACCATTCGACATAGATGTTCTTCGTGCTCTATGAAAAATATCAAAAATTCAATATCAAATTTTCGTAGCATATTTATTTATTTTATTTATTTATTAGTTATTGATCTAATACAGATCCTTTACAATTGTCGCTTATCTTTAATTGCTTTTACATATTTATCTCTTTCTACACTATTTACATATTCTGATTTTCTTTCATTAAACTGTCTAACTGCTGACCAAAAGGGCTGATTTTGCAAATATCCACTCGTGTACGTCGGTAATTTTAATAGATCTGTGTTTCGAGTTGGCCTACTGTTATTCCATATCAGTTTCGAATTTAAAAATTCTGAGTCCAAATTTTGATGAATTAGATCATATATGAGCACACAACAAGTATATACATATCTACTGTGAATTGAATCAATATTTAATTTTGAGCAACGATCATCGTATGGACTAATAATGTAATTATTATTTGCATTGGGATATTCATTCAATGCCATCATGGTGAATCTTTTCTGCACTCCTTCAATAAAATTTCTATCGGTAGCTGTATGGGGGTACCAAACAGCAATGCCAAATAATAATTTGCTCTTTACATATGAATTGTACAAAATGACAAGAGTATCAACATCAAACTTCTTGCCAACTGTGCGTTTTATGAATCCCATTGTGGAATTGCATGAGGCAACTAATGACTCAATACGTTTCTTAAAAGTCAATCGTTCATCAATTATTACGCCCAGGTCTCGAAAGTCACTAACTCTATTTAACAATATATCATTCAAGGTGTAATCTCCAATGTACTTTGCCTCACATCTACTCATCGTAAGAACTGCACATTTCATAATATTCAAATCCAATTTATTGTCATATATTAAAAATGAAATTTCCCTTCTTTGCACGTTTCCAAACATATGTTGCATGTTTCTATTTGAATATTTAAATCTTTCAAGTCAAAATATGAATGGCGTTGCCACATATGACTGTGAAAACCATGCTATTGCCTACATTAAGGCGTATATGCTGCATACAGTGAGTATGCTCTTAGGATATAGTAGGAAATGTCCATGGAAAAACCATATGAAATTCGTTCAATTTTCTAGGTGAACCTTGGAACATGTTTATATTTTGTTCAATTTAAAAAACTGTTGGAAATTATTGAGAATTGATAATAGTAAAAAGAAAGGCAATTTCTTTGCCGGGAATTGTCGAAATCGGTAATGAAAAAAAAGATAAATGCATCGGCCGGGAATCGAACCCGGGTCGCCCGCGTGGCAGGCGAGCATTCTACCACTGAACCACCGATGCTAATAAATGATGGGCTTCCCAATGTGACCACGTTGTCGTTCTTTATTTTTAAATCTCATCTCATATTGACACAGATGTTGTGGAAACAGGTAATCACGATAATGAAAAGAAATGCTGAGATTTTTTTGTGACACGCGTCAAGTAGTTTTGTTTATGGTTTAATTGATTTATTGAAATACCTTTAGCGAAACGTGATATATTGGAGCTGTCTTATTTTATTGGTTAATTTCATTGCTTTTATCACATTATGATTGTAAAACAGATTTATCTTCTTTCTTCGAGATCCATTCGGTCATTTCGGATGCAAATTTCATTTCTCCACTTTCATGCTCAGCGGATCTATGACTAGATCTAATGAGTTTAAGTTCAGTGTGACGATACTTCTTCGGTAGCAGCCCACGAACACATGGTGATAATAATTGAATGTTAAAATTGGTAAAATCTTGTCCGCCAGTCAAAAATGAGATGATTATCGTTGGAATCCACATTGATATCACGCCGATCAAAGGGTACCATTGGAATGCAATCTTATAAAATGCAAAGCCTTCTATTTCTGGAACCACTGCTGGAGCAGTTCTAAAATATGTTTATATTGAAAACGGATCACCAGAGAACGGTACGGCAGAATCATACTCACAAATTTTGGAAACGAGCGATAGTTTCATTGCTACATCCATCAATCCTAGTTGATAGTATTCCGTAGCGGAATTTTCCATGGGAAATTCCATACTGCGTATTGACGATTAGCGAACACAGAATTGCCATACTTATAATCATTCCCGATAGAGCACCCTATTGAATTTCAAAAGCAAAAAGTTTAATCGGTGCAAAGAAGAACCGGAATTTTGATTTAATGCTGTGACCGTATTCAACGTGAATGACACGTCTTTTTCTATTTGAGCTTAAAATTCACCTTCTTATTGGCCCATGGGTACAACATTCCCAAGGTGAATGCTCCAAAAATCGCTCCCGTGCTCATCCCTGCAACCGTATTTATCATCTGGAATATGGACTGGAAATTTTCGACAATGACTCCGGCTACAGCACAAAATGTTCCCATCGTGAAGATGATGAGGCGCATAGTCAAGTTGGCATTTGCATCGGTGTGTGCAAACCATTTTCGTGGACAAATATAATCATTGTAAAGAACGCCAGAGAGCGAGTGAAGTGCAGCAGATACCGTGCTCAAAGAAGAATAATGGAAAAAATTAAAATAATTAATTTAAATTCCACTCATTTAATGGACTTTTTTCATACCTCAAAGAAGCACTGAATACGCAGGAGATGAAAACACCTGCCAATGAACAAGATTTCGTTCATATAAAAATTCCTCTCAACAAAATTAAAACATTCAACTGAAATTCATGTTTGTTTCACAAACCTGACATCCCAGTTATATGCCCAGTTACATCTTCAACGAAGCGAGGCATCAGTTTATCATATTTTGTCACAATTTGTTCTTTAACTGGATCACATTCGTAGTAATAGGCATACATGATAATTCCGGTGCCACAGTTGAATGTCATGATAAAAACTACGCCGAGAAAGAAGAGAATCATCGACCGTTTAGCGGCCCGTAATGATGGTAAAGATACAAGACGCTGAACGCAACTTTGACTAAAGCCGATGTGACAGAGCCAAATGCAGAATATACCGCTTGTTGTATTCCAAAATGTGGTTCGGGTCACCAAATCCAAGGTGAAGCTGTTGTGATTTAAAATGATTTAGACAAAACTGGACAAAAACTAGCTTAAGAAAATGTGACGATTGTAATACTCAGGAGGAGAAATACGGCCTCCTTCAACAGCACGGTTCCACACTTCATGCAAGCCACCAACCTCCAAAATTCCAAGCAAAGCAACAATTACAACCGATGAAATCATGACCGCCGCTTGCAGTACCTTCGATTGAATTCGTTAAAAACAGTGATTTAATATTGGTTCAAATGCTGGACAAAAATTTTCTAAGAAGTAGCCTACATCTGTCCAAACTACGGCCTGAATTCCGCCCAGCATCGTATAAAAGACGCAAACATATGAAACGATCGTGTTCACCACATGGATATTGTGTTTTGTCACTAAAAATTCAAAAAAAATTGTCATTTATTTCAGAGAAAAAAATGAATGACCGCCGCGTGCCATGTACCTTAAACAAACGCCAAAGATGGAATGTACATTATAACCGGTAGGAAGAAGAGATTGAGAAATATGAATAGGGTCGTGACAAATTTTCGAACGCTTTTACCAAACCGCAATTCTAAATACTGAAAAATGAAGATTAAAAAACCGTGCAGTATTAGGCGTAATGCCTATGTCATTCGATGATTGGCGTTTCATTTGAAACATTATTTATGTCTGTTTAACGCCACATTTAAAGATCCATTCGGTCCGTCGAAAACTTCACGAAAACATTTACATTCTCAAGTGATTTGTTCGTGTGTGTGTGTGATTTATGTGTGTTTTGTTTTGACCACAGAATGAGGTGTGCTCCACGAGTTCACAGTTACACTTTCTATGGTTTTCGCAGCGATAATTACCGCTTGTCTTTCGAATTCTTTTGCAAAATTTCAACATTTGCGCTCACAGCCACACGAGCCACTTTCAGGCACAACACTTCGTCTTTCACCCGTAAACTCACATTTAATTAGCATTAGATGCAGATCACACATTTTCTTATTGCGTGAGATAGGCCCTGATGTGATGGCGATTTTATTATATTTATATAACATTTCATGTGAATGAAATTGTATTGCATTCGCTTGGAACATATTCTCTTGACACAAAGTCGGCGAGAGAGCGAGAAATACACACAGTCAAACTGATGGAATGGATAAAATGTGAGAATAAAACATTTTGATTGTTTTATGGAACCTAATGATCGATGGATTTCGTTATGGTTTTTGAAAACAGAGTAAAAAAATCATTTTTCTTTTATGATTTGATGATACAATACGGAACTTGCGTCGAACGTGAAGTTCTGATTTTTTTTTCAGAGTTTGTTTCTGGATGTACTATTTCCAAATCACATGACATGATCACAATAAATTGCGAAAAAAGAAGTAAAACAGAAAGTAAGTTCACAGATTTTGATATGAATTGAAATGGCAAATGGAGAGCACAACACACATTGTTCTACACATTGTTGGTTGGAATACTAGGGGTGTTTTTTTTGTAGGCAAGTTGCAATTTTACCATGGGAAACTAGCTTAAAAGTTATGGTTGGGCCCAGAAAGAAAGAATATACCTTATATATTGATTTTGGATGACAATAACACGTCCCGAAATCATTGGGCGGCTGAAAATTGATTCTTGATACGGTATAAAAGTGGACTTTAATACCTTTCATTTTAGCTATAGCATGTGTTGCTGTCACACCTCTATCTAAAGTTACAGTACTTTTTGTTCAAATTTGATGTGAAAAATACGGAAATTCGACCACTTTTGGACACTTTGACGGGCTCCAAATGATTTAAAACGATTTGATTTGATCAGTTCCTTTCTTGAATCCCATGGATATAAATCATTCGAAGAATTTAAGTGCTATACGGTCTAAATATGTTCACTGGTTTTGTGGGAATTTGCATTGAAATGTCACGACCAAAGCGAAAGTTCAAGGAAATTTCAAAAAAATGTTTAGACCAAAACCAAACTTGTGCAAATGCGATCAGCATGAAACTTTCATGATCTTATTTTTTCACCAAAATTCGAAATAGCAAAAAGTTTGAAGTCAATCGGAAGTGATTTACGGGTACCTCCCATACAAAATTATCGATATTTTGAGAAAAATAACATATTTCTTTCATAAAAAATGAGCAGAAATCGTTATAAAATCACTTCAGTACTATATTTTCATGTTATACATGTATGTGTTAGATTTTTTGATCCTAAAGCAAAAAATATATTGGAACATACAATAAAGGCAAAGAAAAAGTTGTAAAATGCCAAAAATGTACCAAAATTTGGATTTTCAGCCGCCTAATGATTTCGGGACGTGTTATCGTCATCCATAATCAATGTATAAGGTATATTCTTTCTTTCTGGGCCCAACCATAACTTTTAAGCTAGTTTCCCATGGTAAAATTGCAACTTCCCCCCAAAAAAACAACCCAATTGGAATACCCAATTTGCCATTGGCATATCGGTCAACGCCTAATCACCAAAATTGATACAGGCACGTTTTATTAGGATTTTAATCAATTGTTATTGTGAAAAAAATTATCAGTAAAAGTGATTATCTTTTGATTTTGACCAGACATAATATTCAAAATAATCGATTGTCAATTTTTTGGTAATCAAAGCGCCTACTTCATTGCAAACGAAAATCGAAATACAAATCAATCTTCAGAGAAACACTTACGAAATAGCAATTATCGATATTATTATGGTAAAACACGGGTAGAAATAGATAATTGACAGCAATGACAATGAAAACTAACGTTGGCACAATCAAAAAATATTGCCATCCGAAGGAGTACACCTCAGCTGGAATCGCCACAATTGAAATGGCTGAGAGTTGACTGAAATTGACATGGGAAATAATTCATTTTCATTAATTACTTAACGTGCTGACATGTATCTACCTTGCCACTAGCGATATAGCGATTGGTATGACTTTCATTTTATGACCTCCAACCAAGTAATCTTCCACAGTCCTCAAGTTGTCGCTAAAAAACCCAAAATAGATACCGATGGCCAGCGAAAATGACAATATAACACCGAGCACACCATAATCAACGGCAGTGAAATAAGACACTGCAGACATTGTTTCACTTGAGTTCATATGGAATAGTTGAACAAGTCCGAAAAGGAAGATTTGATAATTTTATCCCTCTTGAAGGATTCTTAGAAATGTGATTTGTACTTTTGATGATAATGAACTGATTTTGCAGAACGAATGCCTATTCTGTAGCAAGTTTCTTTCAATAACTAAATCTGAACGATAATTGCAATTAAAGGGAAATACTTATTTACCCGGTAAACATGTGGGAAACATTCCAATAAAACCGTGTTAACACCATAAAATTGTCTGGATTCACAATTTACTACGGTGCAAATAGATAAGAAGCAGGTATATAAAAAGCGATGAGATAAATTCATCTTTGTTAGTATACAACTTTTCAAAAAGTGCCATCTCATTCTGATGAATGAATGTTGCGTTTGCAGTTTTGCAAAACAAATTGTTATTAATTTCAAAATGTTTTACGCATTTCGTATAACATTTGATTATATTTTTTGCATTTGCACTTTGCCTGATGCGATTGTTATCTTGTCCTCCGATTAATTTTTATTGAACCCATCATAATAACCTGCGCGAGTTTAAACGATAAATAAAGCAAGACAAAACAATACCTGATTAAAAAAGATAATTCAATTTTATGATGGTATTTGATGCATATGCTATTTTTAGTTTGCGACTACTTTCTACCAGTGTGGTGATACATTTTAGACGTGAATGAGAGAAATGGTGGTTTATCTGCATTTGAATTCAAATCCACAAATTCGTGCACCAGTTATTCAAACGAGCGCACAAAGACAAATTCTTATCAAAATTATGTGTAGATAGTGATGACGTCATTAGCCACCTAAAACTGCTCAAACCTAGTTTCTTATTTGCATTTGGAAATCAAACAAGCATTTTCTTGGAATTTTAATAAAATTTTATATGACTACACTTTGTACTTAACAATAATTCTAGGGAAAATGTGTAAACTACGTCGCTGAATTTATAGCGTTACTTTTCTGTTATTTTGTGTAATTAATTCAGTCATTTCTTGTTTTAGCGCTTCTCCGTTGGCTTCTCTGTCCAAATTTGACATCTTCTTTTCGATTGTTGTCAGCTCAGTATGGCGATATTTCATTGGTAACATCTTTTGAATGAATGGCGACAGCAGTTTTATATTGAATTTGCTGAGGTCTTGACCACCAGTTAAATGCGATACAATTACAGCGGGAATCCAAAACATAACAGTGCCAATCAAAGAATACCATTGAAACGAAATTTTGTAAAAGGCAAAACTATCGTCTGATTCAATATTTGGCGGTGTCAAAGCCCTAAGTGGGTTTGTTTTGGAAAAAATGAAGAAATGAGTGAAAAAATTGTTTGATAGAAGATTAAAAAAGAAAAATTTGGATGAAAATCGAGAAAAGTGAAGAAAAACGATAAAACAAAAATTATATTAGTCACAGCTCACTCATTAAAATGTCCAAAATACGTACGAATGGGGAATGTGGGAGAGGGTTTCGTTGCTACATTTATCGATTGACGTTGGTATCACATTATACTTCAATTTTCCTTGGGCAATGTGGTATTGTGTGTTTATGATTATCATTGCAACAACGGCCACACTGATGATGATACCAGAAATGACACCCTTTTGATTGGCCTAATGAAAAGGCAGACGCGATCGCATTCAATTTTGGTTCAAATAAATTCTTAAGTTAGCCTTACCCAAGGGTACAGCATGCCAATGGTAAATACACCGAATTTAGCACCAGTCGCCGTACCAGCAACCGTGTTCATAATCTGAAACATCGACTGAAACCGTTCGACAATCACACCACCAAATGCACAAACACTTCCCAGCAAGAAAATGAGAATTCTCATCGCGAGATTTGCATTGGCATCGGTATGTGCAAATAATTTAAGTGGTCGAACATAATCACCGTAGATCACACCGGAAACTGCATGCAGCCCAGCTGACACAGAACTAAGAGATGCACTAAAGACGCAGCTAATAAAAATACCAGGCATTCCAGGTATATGGCCCGCAACATCTTCAACAAATCTAGGCATCAGCTTATCATATTTGGTCACTATATGCGCCTTCACGGGATCGCAACCATAATAGAATGAATACATAATCAATCCAGTGGCACAATTGAAACCCATAATGAATACAACACCAATGAAAAATATAATCATCGACCTACGAAATTGCAATAAGTGCAATGAAATTGTATCAAATGAGTTGGTCAATTAGTCGGACTTGAACGGAAATTACGTACTGTTTCGCTTTCTGCAATGTTGGCAACGATACCAAACGTTGTGCACAGTTTTGATGGAAGCTCACATGACAGGTCCACATCAGAAGTGCAGGAATAATTGAATTCCAAAATGTTATTCTCTTTGTTAAGGACAATGACATACTGAAGAATGGTTTTTCCACCGAAAGACAGATGTTCATTAAAATCATTATGGACTGTCTGGTTTTGATCGTAAAATATCAATAAATTATGTAAAAATTACTGTACTTACTCGGGCGGAAATATACGACCACCCTCAACAGCACGGTTCCAAACTTCACCCAAACCACCCGTTTTATAAACACCAAGAATAGCAACTAGCACAACTGACGAGACCATGACGGAAGCTTGCAGTACCTAAGAGTGAATTTGAAAAAAAAAATTAATAAAATAAAAAACTCGAATGTTGAAAATGTTCATACATCAGTCCAAACGACGGCTTTTATTCCACCAAGCAATGTGTAAATGACGCAAATGTATGAGACGATTATATTAACCGTTTGAATGTTGTGCTTCGTTACTGAAAATTTATTGAATATTAAAAAATATTAAAATATTTTTAAGAAATTAAAAAAGAGGTAGAGATCTCACCTTCGACGAATGCCAGAGCAGGAATGTACATGATCAATGGTAAAAAGAAAAGACTCAGAGCAATATATAGTATCGTCAGCAGTTTTCGAGTTATTTTTCCGAATCTCATTTCCAAGTACTGAAAATAAATCATTTTTTGTGAATTGATGACAGGATTTTTGACTCTCCGAAAAACCTTTCAATTCCAAAATTAAAAATGAACATTTTTGTTCGGCTCACCGCATAACAATTTTCAATGTTGTTGCAATAAAAAACAGGCAAACTGACGTAATTTGTTACGATTGTGACGAAGAACAAAGCTGGCAAAATGAGCATGTACTGCCATCCAAAGGAATATATCTCAGCTGGTATCGAAATTATTGCTATGGCTGAAAGTTGACTAAAAAAAGAAGAAATGTAACTATTGAATTTGATTTTGACCTTTTGAATATTGCAAACATTTCATTTGCAGTGCAGCCATCAATCAATAAATCAAGAATAAAACATACCTGGCCATAAGCGATACAGCAATTGGAAAAACTTTCATGTTATGACCGCCAACCAGATAATCTTCTGCAGTGTTGAGTTCTTTCGAGAAAAACCCAAAATAGATTCCAATTGCCAAAGAACATAATAAAAGTACAATGAATACGCTGTAATCTAGGGCAGTAAAATATGCTGCTCCTTCGAACGTTGCACTGGTATTCATTTTGTGATGCTGATTCAAATTGAATCAAAAAAAAATCCTAAACGAAAAACCCTTAATCTTTTCCACTAAAAAAAGCCAAAATATTTCCATCAATTGTCGAAACTCGTCAGAACTAATCTGTTCGCCTTGAGAAGTTTTTAATGACTGATGACACCGTTCTTGTTCAGAAATCCATTATCATTTTTCTTATCACCAATTTGAATCCAACTGTTTATCACAAGTGTTGGACAAAATAGGAATCGAGTTGGATTCAAAGCACAAAAACGGATTATTATATATGACCACCTATCAAGAAGTGATAACAATAGGTGTGCGCAAGCTTTGTAAAAATGAATCCATTACAAACTACAAACATACTGGTATTTACTGTTATTAGCAGATATCACGTAAATTAGAAAATAATAAAAGACAAAAATGTGCCATTTGATTGTGAGGCATCATTCTGGCGCGGGAGATTGAGCCCATTTGAATATCTAACTAATATTTATTTATGATAAAAGAGGCAAAAGCGGAGTGTGTCTCGGATGTTGTGAAATGTCAATGGCTTCTGAAGTTCGTTGCAAAACTGAAAACTACGACCGAATAAACCAAATAATCTACTTATTCGAATAAACCGATTCAATCTAGTTGCTCTCCGCCAACTATTGTCTCACAGAACACAGTCGATTCAGTGTGCACAAAGAGAACAATTGGTATCAGTCCATTGAATTAAAGCAGCTTTCTTTTTGCACACAAAGTTCAAACGAAAGATAAAGTGCCCATAATAATTTCTTAATAATCTTAGATGGCATTCAATGGTTCACCGACACAGAGTCGGAGTGCAGCGGCGTTACGATGTGCGAATGGAAATTCTTTTTTATGGATTCGAAAGAAAGAAGGAAAAAAACTCACTCGAAAAATGATTGTGAGGCGAATGTTTACTTTTTATGTAATCGATGAATGTGCCACCTAAGATTTAGCTAAAAGACCCCAGAGGACGGCGGGAGCGTGTATGTGCAGCGTGCACATATCGAGTTGAAAGCGCGGAAATAATTTTTCAACATCGTGAGCAGTCGCTTGTAAAACGAAGGCAAAAAAAACAGAAATACGAGATGAAAACGAAATGATTTTGGTCTTGGTCGTTTGTTGACGACAGAGAATGCAATGTTTGAACAATTTGAATTGCATCTTTGTGCGAACATTTCTTTGTCGATGTTAAAAACTACTTTCATTGCAAGAATAAAATGATGAAGACGGCGCGAATGGGTCGAAGACTTTGTTCCGTTCCGTTCGTTTCTGAAAACGCACAGGCATATTCGGCCATCGTCGCCGTTTGTGTGTGTACGAAAATGAAATGGCACATAAAATGTAATTTCAACAATTTAACCGCGTAATGGCAAAGAATAGCGCAGCGGAAAAAGTAGTGGCTTATGAAACAGGTTTATGGAGGAAAGTGAAGAAGATATGCTTTGGGAAATATGGCTGTTCAATTCATAAACCGATCGCTTTTCCATTTTAAAGCTATGCAAAAAGTGAACGGTTACAACGCTTAAACATTCCAAAATATTTACACATATGAACATATGCACAGCATCGAAATATCATCATCATCATCGCCAGATCTCGCCTTCTCATTCAAAACGACACGTACGAAAGTGAATACGAATGGAAAAAAACACAACAATTACATAGCACTTTACACATTCTGTGTGTACTTGTCGGACGTTATCGCCTTTGCGTCGAGACACGAACGTAAAGTGTGTGCAATGGCATAAATATGAATCAATTCGGTGTGCAATGCGAATAATTGAATACATTGTCACCGGTGTGCTTCTGGTGGCTTATTCACGGTGCCAAACTCCGTTTAAATTATGACCAGAAGCTAGCCTTATCAGTTAGACTCAAATTTATGGTGCTTCTGGAATGTGTGAGTGAAAAACAAGTGTCAAGTTATAAAGGTGCCCCATTGTGTATGTCATCAAATCAAACGATGTGTACGAATGATCAAAGCAAGTCTTCGCGAAATCTCTTGCCACAGGGAAAAATATCAACGAATGTAAAAAAGAGTTCGTGCATTTTGGTGCGTTTTTTTGTTGGCTTGCGCTGTCAATTTTATAAACTTGTTAATTCGCAACTAGTCGACCCAGTTACGCATTTCAATCAACGGTATAATGGGTTTAGAAGATTCGTCGCTGAACCATAACAACCAACGCAAAATGAAGGTCAGTCAAGTGGCCGAATACGCATTTATAGATTCACAAAAAGTTTAATTGTTTGCAATTAGTCGAATGAAACCGAAATTCAGCGAGACTCGTTCCATTGACCAATTTGAGAGATTTTTCACAGCTCATCATAGTTGTTGATTGCTTTGGCTCGTCATTAAAATGACCAACATTAACAAATGCGACACTGGACGTTTAAGTTTTTTGTTTGTTGATGTCTTATTTCATTGTTGCGCGCAAATGCGTCCACTTTTTCATTTATGGTCGATCGATTGGGTACAATTGTCACCATTTCTTCCGTTCAAGATGAACGCGTTAAGCGTACGAGCACATCGCTAGTATTGCTGTGGCACAACAAAGACAATGAAGTAATTGTTGATTGGAAATAAGGTTCATTTTCATTATATCCTGTTTGAAAGGCCATTATTCTAACACAATATTGGAATTTTCACCGATCACCATTGCAATGGTAACAACGTTTTTTTTTCACTAAACTTGTTTCCATTTGAATAATCATTGTGACTCCATTTCGAATTGCTTCATTCAAACCGATTTTCTTTTTGCCAAACCCAAAAGAAAAGCAAATTGGACATTCGCTTTGCGAAGAATTGAATCCCTTGCGAAATCGAAATCGAAATCGACATCCACCAATGAGAGAATTCCGAGATCCAAACAAAAGTTTGATTGCTCCCGTCGTTTGCATTACGATGTTACGATAAAAATATTCACAATATTAATATTCATCATGATTTTACAACAAATGCCTATTTTTTCCCTCTCTTGGTTTAACATCATAATGGAATGATACAAATGGAAAGTGGGCGATTGGTGCAGCGGCAAAAAAACTGAAGTCAATCTTAAATTGATTAAATTGTTGTGCGACCTTTTTATAATAAGTGAATTATCTATTTTAGTTGTGTACATACCAGTGCCGTCTTAGCCTGGAAGCGAATGAAGCAGCTGCTTCAGGGCCCCGCAATTTCAGGGGCCCAGAGCTGCTGAAAAGGCCCTTGAAATATTAAGAGAAAATCTTATCAAAGAAAATTAGAAAAAACACACAAAAAATATAAAAATTCTCAAATTTATTTCAATCTTCGTAGTTTGTTTGCTGTCTACAAAACAGATGATGCGCGTGACGTTGACGCCGTGGAAATGGCTTTGGCCCTATTTTTAGCGTAAATAAAATCATCAATTATTTCATCGAAGTCCAAATTATTCAAAATTTCACATTCAACCACTGAGCAGAAATGATTGAATATCAAATAAGAATGCGAGGGGCAAATCACTCTTAGGTATTACTTTTACATAAATGGTATTACTTGGTATTACTTTCCGTACAAATCAAAAGTAATACCAGGTGTATTACTTCTATTGATCAGTATTACTTGGTATTACTTGGATATTACTTTTTTTCGGTATTACTTTTTTCGTTGAAATATCAAAAGCAATACCAGAGGTATTACTAGAAATAACAGGGGTATTACTTTTCTATTTGGTATTACTTTTGAGTGATTTCCCCCTTGTAAGAATGAGTAATCAAAGAATTTCAACTGCAAGACGAAAAAAGTCATATACATACATATATTTCGCCTTATTTGTTGTTTCTGTCTTACTTTTTGAATGTAAGTAGTGTGGCTCACTTTTTAATAGAATGGTCAGTGGTATAATTATTTACATATCAAAATATAAACAGTTTATCGATCGTTTGAGCGAAATTCTTTATTGTTAAGTATGGTTGACTCTTCCAGACGAATGCAATTAAACATAGAGGGAGAATAGAGATAACGATAGGTTTCGTTTGTCAATTCGAATTGGATGTTGAGTCACATATACATTCGTATGAATAAGAGCGTTCATGTCCAGCAGTATTGAGCAGTAATCAAAACATAAATGAAAAACGGCATAGTTTAATAACTCTGAATTCATCTGTTTGAATTCAATCGAAATTGGTGCAACATTCAAAATATTGAATTTTGTGACATTGAGAAAAAAATTTAGGGCCCCGGAAATTTTTTGCTTCAGGGCCCCCGGAAGTGCTAAGACGGCACTGGTACATACGGCATACGCTAATGATAAAATTGAGGCGGTAAAGAGTGGCATGTGAAAACATAGTCACGACCAATCGGTCGCTTGAGATGTAAAGCGAACAGACGAACATAACAAGAAAAAAATGAAATCAGATAAAGAATGGATGATTTCATAATTTCTTCGGTGTACAACATCTGCAGAACGGGTCAAAGTCAAAGAGCTAGAAGAGCGAACCGTGTATGGAACGGTATATATTGTGCCGTGTTGTTTTGCGTGGCGCCTCAACGACATTAGCAAACCGATTGAAAAATAATAAATTCCCATCTAATCGTTGCGACTTGGATTATTATGAAACCAGCCCACCAATTCCATCGTGTTTGGACCGAAATTTAATTACAGCGCCTCGTGTTTTTGGTTCCCTTCGCATTTTTCTGGGTACAGCAACCAACACACACAGTAGCATACAATGTATTGCCGATCTCGATGCATGTTTTATTTGTGCGCACAAGTTTCGTGTGTTTTGGTTGCCTTTTCTCGCGCATGATAGTGAACAAGCAATAGCATAATCTATTCGCAAGAGTAAAACAATTAAACACACAGCATGGGTGTTGTCTAGTGAACGGTTTTACTATTACAGCGAAGATGGACAAGGAAGAATTCAAACGGTTTCATTTTCGCAAATTCAATGGATTTTTTTTCTCGTCGAGTCAATGAAAGAAACAGAACTGAAACTGCGAAAAATGATTTATAATTTACTTTCTCCCATTCTCACAGCGACTTATATAGTCAAAAATCAAAGCGATTCAACGCAAATCCAAACTGCATCTTGAGAGTTCAAATGGAAGAGAAAGAAGTCATGAAAATTGTGATGACTGGCTTTTATTGTTTGCAGATGTGGCATTTGTTCCAATATTCGTCGTTCACTATCGTTATGCATAAGCCTTACGTTAATAATATCTCTCAATGCTCACATAGATCGAAAAATGGCACGCAGACAATCGGACAAAAATATTAATTTATGCAACTCATCTATTTCTCAAAGTGACCGTTTCAAATTAACGAATGCTCTTTTTTTTCATCAATTCCACCTATGATATGCTACAGAAAAAATATCTAATTAGTTTGAAAATCTGCAACCGAGCTACAGGGAAAAAAAGAGTGCCATAATCATGGAGCAAGATCAGTAATTTTGTCGCGGCCAACGCAGAGCTTGTCGTTGTGATCATGGCACAGACATAATCCAAATCGTTGATGCTTTTCAACTGGCGGGGCCGGGCTGGGTGAAGCGAAAGCGCGGCCTTGCCGAATACCAACAAAACATACGTATATAAAATAAACAGTTTTTTCCCTTAATCATTGATTTCTATATTCGATGTGGAATGATTAAACAGCAGAAAAAAAACGAAGCAACAATTTCAGCACCATGTTTCTGCGTGTGACATCACAATGTGTACACTCTTTGGATTGAAAACTTGCTGATGCACAGAGAAAGTGTTATTTAAGACAAAATATATGGGAGATAATCATGGTGGTAATGACACGACATGGAATCCGTCGTCTTTGTGAGCCCACAATGGCAACCATATGTCGGCACGGCTGGTTGGTTGATTTTGGCAAACCATTTCTCGCTTTCGCAAAATGTCTCCTGCACAATTTATGGCAAATTTCCCAAAAAAACATTTTTAATTTTCTTTGAATTTATAAATAATATAAATAATTCAAGTCGATGAATTTTCATAAAACGGAAAATTTACGATCCATTATTTTTTCTCGTCTGACGATATAAATTAATAAACATAAGGTGACATTGTTATCGTCGATGTCGTTTTTTTCTTCACAGACGTTCTCATTTTTCTGTCTATCGAATTATTCGATTTGAATATCCGTCACAGTTATTCGAATATCGAGTCGATGTCATTCGCCTATATCAATACCGTATAAATATCCAAAATTTACATAAATCCAAACGATTATTTTTTTGTTTGATTTTCGATCTGATAACACAATCACTCTTCTATGACATTTAATCATGGGACAATTTCTTTTCTCTTTGTTTCTGTGTACAGCCGCTTTTGTATGATGACGCCATCGCTTAAAATTGGATACATTTTTTTATCTTAATAAAATTTTAAGCGATTATTATAAATAACTTAAGTAGCAAAGTCTGTCAGGGTGAAAACAAAACCTTTTCACATCATCAAAGTCCATTGTCGTAATGAAAATGCATTGGATTTTGGCAAAAACCGTGTGTGGTTTGATGAAAAATTGATGCGAAAAATTTGGTATTCATTTCACAATATCGCGGCTCCATAGAAAGATATACAAAAATATATATATTTTGATTGCCATATCTCGTTAAGAGATATGATTGTTTGTTGGATATTTCGTTTTCGGTTTCTGGTTTTTTTTTAATCCAAGTGGTTCAGTCACTTAAGCAATACATATGGTTACTGGTGATGTTTTTATGGCCGCATTTTATGCGGTCGACATAAATCTGCGTTGAAATGTGGTGCGGTTGCTTTTCAACCGTTAAATAGCCAACAATGCGTCAATTGATGGGCCATTTCAATGCTTTTCACACCAACAGAGACAACATAACTTGCAAACAATTGCCGAGAAACAAATTCTCAACCAAATGATTCAATTTCCGTCTCGTTGCGATTAAATAGTGGGAAAATCTCCTGATCTCTATGCCAAAATGCACATTCTGGAGACGGAATGTGAAAAACGAAAACTCAACAGAAAATGTATCGTTCGTGTGTGCTGAAAGCCACGAGAGGATGAGGCGTTAGTGATTTATAATTGAATTTGGCATGATTTACATAAAATTTTATTTAATTGCCAAACGTAGGTTAACCATTCACTTAATGTCTTCGTTGCATTTCGTTTGTGATGAGACTTCTGAGCGCCCGAACGAAATGCGCACCGCTGCCGATGTAACACACAATCGACCGAACAGCCGACTTTTTCCCAAACGCGCGCTCGCTCGCAAACACACAGATGGATGAAAAACAGAATGAAACCGAAATCATTATCGTGCACGTAACGTAATATTATGGAATTATAAAGAGTGAACAAAAAAAAGAGCAGTTCGTCTTAAAAGCAGATCGCATTTGGGTTTTTGTTGTTTTTATTTTCGGTGTGGTTATAGAGGGTCCCTTCACTTTAGATAGCATGCTAATACGAGCATCCAACTTTTCGACTTCGTTCAGATGGAATGCAAAAGCGAGCAAGCAGAGGAAAAAAACAATGGTGCGAGAGCACTGACGATTGTTTATGTAGGCGCGTGATGGACGCGATCATGTGATTACAAAATACAGGGAGAGAAAGACACATTGCCGCGCTGCTGACATTCAAAGATTAATCACAATGAGAAATCGTGAACAATTTCTAATCAATTGATTACACGTCGCGTGAACGACGGCAGCGTTCGCCGAGCTTTTGGATCTTCACTCGACCATATGCCAATATAATTTGTCTTAATTCAAACGCCATCCAAAATGAACGCGAAGAAAAGCAGAATGATTTTTTGAAACAATGCAACACAAATTTTATGGATTTTCCCCCTGAACAAGGCATACATATTTAGCGCACAGTCAGAGTTTCATTGTTCCACATTTGGTCATTGATACGGAGATTTAGAGAGAGAAACCAAGTTTAAGCCCATTGTGTAAGCATATGGCGCTGTGCAAAAATAACACAAACATGTTTAAGCTCTACATTTTTTGGTGTTGTTGTTTTGAACTGGTTGTGATCTAGGCTCGGTGAAAACAAACGGATTAACTCTAATACGACTAAATGAACGGAAAATCCAAGAGATTCAGTGGAAAAAAAAACAAAGCTCAACTGCCATTGCCGATCACTAAGTCTCGGAGGGACAATATCTTTGACTCGAACTGAACTTTTGACCCATTGGCTCTTTTCCAACAAACATTTGGCTCAGTATATTGGCAATGGAAAAAAAAGATTTAAATGCCTTACAACACGAACACTACACTACGAATCAGAATAAAATTGGTTAATTTTCTCTTCATTTTATCCACCACCTGAACATTTTTAACAATTTATGCAGTGCGATGTGAACGAATGAAAATTTGAAACGAAAAACACACAGTGTCCAATCGGCGGTCAAAAATTATCGTTGCTACGAAGAGCCATGTAAGGTGGCAAAACAAAGAAACCATGTAAACATAATGTTTTTTTTTTAAATAGGCCTCTGACGCTACTACAACCGATAACATCAAAGCAACAACAACAAAACTCCAATCAATGGGATCGCTAATAAAGATAGGCATACAAATACAATTTTTTTCTTTTCTTTTCTTTAAATTTTATTACGTTTGTTTCACTTTGACCAATATAAACAAACCATTGTCGACTGCGACGTTGACGGCGACTACGACAGGGCAACATTTGCATACTTCATCATCAGATTCATCCATTTGACCTGTATTTCATTTTTCTCTGTGTAACTCACTGGTTTTGTTGTGTGTTTTTTTGTGCCGCAGAGAATTTCGAAGGGAGAAAAACATCAACAAAAGGTCGTGTTATGTCAAGAAAAGTTTTCCATTTTGATGCCTGAAACAAATAACAGAAAATCTAGCAGAAAATATAGTAAACTTTTAAATCGGTTTCGAGGTGCATTTTTGAGGAGCGGAAAATGAGCGTAAATCATCACTAACGGAACATCGATTATCCGAACCAACCGAATCAAATTTTATGGACTTCAACGAGAGTTCAAAGTAATAAAACGGTGAATTAACGTGTTTCTTCTTCAGCTCCCTTTCGTATTCAATTCAAACTCTTTGCGAAGAACTTGTTGTGATGTTCTCAATGCATTTTATAATTGGCATTAAAGGAAATCAACCCAACACTTGAAGTTCATTTATTTAAACAAAAGCGTGAAATGATTTGATTCTATAGAGATCTTTATATGACCATTGCATCTATTCAGGTGTGTGCGTTTGCATTGAAAAAGGGACGATTCAGTCTTCAATGACCCTTTGGTTTACTTTAAAATATACATCTTTCGATATTTTGGACGAAATAAATTTACTACCGTTGCAAAATCCTCTTAGCAATTCCTTTTCCATATTTTCTCCATTTTTATCGTTCATTTCTCCGTGTTTTTTTTTCATTGTAAATATATGCAAATCACATGCAAAACACAAACACAAATCGTACCGAAGTTCAGCGCAAAGAAGAGTAAACACCAATTATGCGCTTAGGTCGTTTTTGTGCTCTATCTCTTTTCCTCAATCTTTCTCTCAGTTCGACATATCTCTGCTTGGATCACTATATCTCTGCCCGGATAACAATAAAAAATTATGAGTAAATACAGTAAAAAAAACTTTACAACCGAAAATTGAATTGACTTTTATTACTCTATTCTTCGAGGGTCTTATTTGTTTCCTTCCACTTTTCACCTTATTCGTCGTTGAGTAGATCATCGTAAGGCAAACAAACGATGTAAATTTACAGCAATTATCCTGGAGTTGCGCTGGTTTGTGGACAAAACATCATCACAGTAACAATGCACGTTTCCATGAACTATGGCCTAATTGCAGTGACCCAGTTCGGGATTGAAAATAAAAAAAAAAAGTAATCGAGTTGAAGGTTCAATGAAACATGTAAATGACCAACAGGATTTAAGCTGATTTTTTTCTTAATCAAAAATGCTAATCGCCATTAACATTGACGAAAATGGGTTTATGTGAACGAATGAAAATGAAGTAGACTTTTTCGAAATCAAACCAAAATTTTATGAAAAACATAATCTTGCCCAATTCACCGATAACATATTTTTTCGGGGATTTTTGATTAACTTTTTTCCGTCGACATCGCATATGACTTGAACCAAATGAGCGCCGCAGACAACACACAGAATTTCATTTTTATGCTAATCATTTTACTTTGCAATACCGTCTCATTTTATTTATTCATCGCATTCAATTTTTTTAGTCAATCAATAAAAAAAAAAATGAGTAAACTTCCTTTGTGTGTTGAACCAAATCAATACCCATCGATCGCTTATCGCGTATGGTCACCAGTTTTAATTAGTTGATGATAGCTCATTTGAAAGCGTTTATTTTGGCAATCCAGCATATTTAATATTAATGTTTACAATAGAAAATGTTGTACATATACATAAGATAGTGCTTTAATACAGCCGAATCTCGTGACTGATAGTGAAAATGAAATGTGGCAGAAACTATGTCGAAATCATGTAACCATCTAAAACTAATTTTTTGAATACATTCTCTCCGATTCTTTCTCTTTTGTTTGAGCAGTGAAAGAAAAGAAATTCGGTGAGAATACAATTTCTTCATTAGAATACAATGACTTATCGAAAAGAAATGCAACATGAAATATGATTTTCTGGCACACAAACTGGATTAAAATACTAATTTTGCGAAAAAATTATACGCTACTGAATTTATGTGGTTGCGTGGTGAACGAAACATTTCGCTTGGATCTGCTTCCACGTTGTTTCTCAATCTCACACAGTCATTTAATTTTCCATTTTCGTCTGCATGAAATTGTATGATTTCTAAATTTATGACACCCAAAAAATTCGATACTCTGTGCATAGACGCAAAAAAGGTGACCATTTCGCTGTTGTTGTCGTAATAGAGTTGAATATGAGTCTTTCACTCGGATCTATCCACTAATTTGTGATAAAGTAATCTGATGCCATTGATTCGATACCAATCGAATGTTCTATGATGAATGGTATAATTTGGTCTCTTTTCATTTGTCGTTTGTAGAATTTGACAATCCAAACTGTTTTCCTTTCAGAAGCGTTCATCATATTACATAATAGCCAATAATCGTTCAACATAAGGGGTACCAAAAGAAATGGATTGCTATATTTACGCGGTATCCAACTGATTGATCGGTGTGTGTGTGTGTGTGTGTGTGTGTGTGTGTGTGTGTGTGTGTGTG
>NW_022595244.1:1452425-1453130 GCF_009176505.1 Sitodiplosis mosellana
TGTGTGTGTGTGTGTGTGTGTGTGTGTGTGTGTGTGTGTGTGTGTGTATTTTTCTACCTAATGAGTAAAATTGTTTGGTGCATAACTTCGTATCGTGCATCACGCATTCTCATAATGAACACACGAAAGCCCACACAGTGGATTTCCATGAAGAAATCCGATGATAATGTGTTTTAAACCATACTTAGTGGCAATAAGAAGGCAGCTTCCATGCGCAGCACTCAACAATGAAAATGATGGTGTACAAGCGTTGCGAACAATAGTTTATGCGCATAAAATATATGATCGGCACTGCAAATATTGATGATGATGATGAGACGATCGGATAATATGCACGTTGGTAGAATTTATGGAAATACTTTTCACATATTACTATGCACTTAGTGTCTTATGACACGGTGACTGCGTAATTAACGGAGAAAACTCAACAGCCAAACCGCTGGTACGACCAATGGCACATCAACACCATGTACAGTTCCATCATCGTGCTATTGCTTATTTTTGGCATTCTTGGCACAATGACTTGATGAAGATGCTATACGCGTTGGCAGAAAAAAACGCCATTTCTTATGATGAAAAAAGTTCATCTTCTTTCGTTGTTTTTTCTTTATTTTTATTTCCATTTATTTGATTTTGTGCATGCCATTTTTCATGTTGGTTTTAAATGCTTTTTCACCTTTTCTTCTCTCACATCAGATGATATGC
>NW_022595244.1:1453530-1519726 GCF_009176505.1 Sitodiplosis mosellana
AAAAAAAGCATCCAACAACAACACCACCGTTGAAATCGAGTGGAAGGTCTAGCTGAACGGTCACAATATGGATTCATAACAACGGATACACGGAGCGAAAGAAAAGCGAAAGAAGAAAAAAGATGAAGAAGAAATATACCAAAATGAAAGAGAGAAGAAAAACGAAATTCACCTTCCACCATTCCGCGAGGATTTTACCTATAAAGAGCCGCATCGCGACTGGAAAAGACACATTCAGTCACAAGTCTTCCGTGTGGAAACAACAAATCTTAAGCAAAATGAACTCATTTACAGCGGTAAGTGAATTGAAACGCACCAGTTAAATTGGGTTTTTGTGTTTTTTTTTTTACATTTCGTTTCGTTTCATCACACACGGATCATGGGATTTTTATATAATTGGCATCAGTGTTTTAGTGAAATTCTATAGAAAGCGACAAAAATCGAAATGAAGAAGATGGAAAAAAAACAGTTATTGTAACTGAGTGATCAATTCATATGTGCACAATCGCGAAAGTCAAAAGTAAAAGTTTTTCTATTCTGCTGCTGTCGTTGTTGTGTTCATCACTTTCAATAACCGACGATATACCCACGATTTTTGTCACCGGAATTGGTTTCACTCTGTGCCATTGGATTTATAGCGAGTCTGTGCCACCGAGACTAAAATGCAAATCGATTTGAGATACCCGCCGATTGGATTACCATAAAAATTGCAGTCACCATATTTTACATTTTTTTCTTGTTGTTTTTTTTTTCTATTGTGTCGCGACATTTCGATTCGAGGAAATGACACGCAGTTTGTGACCGTCATTCGTGCAATTTTCGAAAGTGAACATTTATTATCTGAATGCCATCGTTGAAATATTAACTTATAGCGAAGCGGGAAAAAAACTTCGAATCGTGTGCTTGTTAACGAAACGGAAAGCATCGTTATACTTTCTTAGAAAGAAATTTAGTTTTAGATTCACCTTTTGATTGGAATTGTGATTTTTTTTCCTCATTGTGTTGTTTGTTGATTTTTTTTTTTAGCTATTCGCCGTCACGATGGTTACCTTGGTTGTAGCCGAACCACCATCGCCATACAGCTACAATCGTCCATCAACTGGACTTGGAGGTAGCAGTTTCGGATCAAGCGGTTTCGGTGGCAGCAGCTTCGGCGGCAGCTCATTCGGCGGCAGCAGCGGCGGTTTTCAATCGAACGAAGGCGCCAACGTAGATCCACAATTGTTGGAACAAGTTCGTCAAATTTTGTTGCGTGAAGAAAGCCAATCCTCATCTTTCTCGGCCCCATCATCGCAATATGGGGTTCCATCGGGTCCATCTGGCCGTGTCGTTGGAATCCTCTTGGAAAACACCATTCCATCAATCCAAGTTGCTTCATTCTCGCAACAAAGCGCCGCTCCATCATCGGGTGGATACTCATACTCACCAGCCCCAGCTCCAGCTCAAGGTATACAATAACATTTCACTTTTTAGACAAAAATTTTGCGAAAAATAATTACGTTCAAAATTTATTCGCGGAAAAAAGTTTTCAAATATTAATGAACGTCCATAAAATAACTTTGAAAATACCGTTGAATAATTATAAATTCATCGAAATGATAATCGCACGATTAATCCATCATAATGATCAATTTAAAGAAGAGTCAATTTGCAACGAACAAGAATTAATTTGTTTCATTTCATTTTGATAAATTAGTTTACTCAGCTCCTCAACAATCGTACTCGGCCCCACAACAAAGCTACTCAGCACCACAACAATCGTACTCGGCCCCACAGCAAAGCTACTCAGCACCAAGCATCTCAGGTAAGTCAAATGAACAAGTATTCTAATAAAGAAAATCACTGATTCATCATGTTTAACGACAATTAACGTGGAATTTTTCCTTTTTTTTCGTTATAGCACCATCATCAAGCTACGGCACTCCATCAGCCCCAAGCTCACAATACGGTGCCCCATTCTAAGGAGTGTTTGGTCTAACAAAAGCCAACTTGTGAAATTAAGAACAAATTTTTTCATTAGAAAAAACATAAACTCATAGTTCGCAACGAAAAAAAAAACCAACACCAACAATGATAAAATGACGCTAGGCAAGGCCAAATGACTACGAATTCGCCAAATTCAAACGGATGGAAAAATGTAAGGAAATATGTAAACGGAACACGATTATCATCACATCAGTTAAACGAATGGGAATCGAAAACGGAATAAAATAGCAACAGCTGAACATTCACACACACTGAAAATACATACGGGTTGAGTTGATGGTAAAAAAAACTGGTTTAATACAACGAACCAAAAGCAGAGCCTGCACCATCGATATGTGAAATATGGAATTCCGTTTTGTCCATTCGAAATAACTGATAACAAACAAACAAACAAATCTTCTACTTGGCAAACCCATCAAAATGATTGAAAAGCCGAAGCTGATACGAACAATCGCACTGCTACTTTCAAACATCTTGATGGCGAAATCGGCGCTGTTCACATGGAATATAATTGTTATTTTCTTTAACAATTTGTAAATATATCATTTTTATTCTTTTTTGATGTTAGTTATTAAGTGTTTTATGAAATGAAGAGAAAAAAAAATAAAATTTTGTCACCGTAAAAAAATTCACCGCGTTTTTCTCTTGCTGTTGCTGGTGTATGGCTTTCTTCTGCAGGCAATTAACCAGAGGTGGCAATCATTTATGGGAATCATATATGCGTGCATCACTTCCTGAGAACGATAATGTAATATAATAAAATGAAATGAAAGATGTTTGTAGACACATCGCGATTTTGTTAAAACCATACTTTTACTCGCGTGCACACACACGTTCAATACCGTGTTAGCGTGTGCGCGGTGCGAAGAAAAGGGCGAACACATCGATTGCTTATACAATAGCATGTGAGTCATTTTGCGATGCGACGGCTATCGAGGCAATCGCTGAAAATTGTTGCAAGAAGAAAAAACCAAATTGTCGACAACAGCATCACATGCGCTGAATTGTCTTGATTGAAACAGACATCGTCGACTTAAGTCTTTTAATGCGGACAGCTTGCAATTATCATCGTTGTTACGATGAGAAGTTGTTAAGTTCCATTCATTTAACATTAAGCTAGTGAAAAGAATATCGGATTGCGAGAGTGCCGCATGTGCTCGCCTTGTTCGTTTGTATCATTGGGCCTTCCCATGTTTTACATGTGCTTATAATATCAAACAACAAAAATAAAACATGAGCGTTGAAACCCTGTCCATGTGTATAATGTCTTTTTTTCTGCCGTTGAAATCGTGTATCTGCTCGTGCCTCAACTTTGTTTTATTTCGCTCTTTGAAATTCTCGCTCTTTATTATTTAACCAATTTGATTAGCCACAGCGGAAAAAACAAGCGCGAACCAATGTGAATGGCAAAATATCCAGCTGGCCAACAATGGATTCATAAATAACAAGGAAGGGCCATATTCCAAGTGAGTGTAAGATGCTGCATTTCGATTGAAATCTAATGGTAAAGCGCATTTTCTGCGCCGACATAATCGCCAATTGCAAATTTTGCCCGGCTGCCCATTACATTTGACCACAACTTGAATGAGTGTGCGAGTGTGTATGTCTGATCAATTTCGATTTCTGGTTTTGGTCATATGATGTCGTCTTTACACACACCCGATTGCTATTTGTTTTCTTCCTTCCATTTTTTTGTTGTTGACTTAAATTCGATAATGTTATCGAATCATTCGATTCGCTTTGTTTTGCTTATGGGAATGTTTAGATGCGCAAACATGTAACAACTGTCTTTTTGGATGCTCTCAGATGATGGCCAAGAGAAAGGTAAAATACAGCACAAAAATTACGTAGTCGCCGTCACATCGGAGACGAATCTTTTTTTCTTTCTCTCTTTCTCTCTCTCTCTCTCTCTCTCTCTCTCTCTCTCTCTCTCTCTCTCTCTCTCTCTCTCTCGTGTTTTTCTCTTTATGTTGAACGTGTGCCCATCGTGCGCATTTTCCACCTGAATGGGCTTTTAATGCGACGGTTATGTCGAATCCAACGCATACTTTTTGCCAGTTATACTCGGCATACAGGCATTCGCGAAACAAAATTGCCGTGCATTTGATTTGTGTGTGGAATTTGTGTATTTCTTGACTCCTGGTGAATCAATTGAATTGCCTTTTAGTTAAATTATTTTACGGCTACAATTTGCATATTACATTTGGCCAATTGAACGTCCGTATATATTATTGCCATTTGACTTCGGTGCGGAATTTTGTATGCACAGTAGAAGTAAAACAACAAAACACCCAAACTATATATGTAATTGAGTTCGATCAATTGTAATGAATGGCAATTTTCGTTGCGTTTTCATTTCGTTTTTGTCGAACAATTTCCAAATTGCAAATTGAACGTCTCCGACAACTTAACATGATTAATAGAATGGTGTTTAACATCAACGCATCAATCTAAATAGCCAATTACATTATCACAGCCTCTCTCTTTACCACACACACACACACACACACATTCTTTCACTCACAGTTTCGAATCGTACAATCTTGCTGTATCAACAGGTTATTTGTGCTTCTCTTCTTGTTTCGTCTGATTTTTTGTTTTGTTTTGGATTTGCAGCACCGTTCACGAATCGCCCGAAAGATTCTGTACAATAAAACTCTTTTGACCACATTGCTGTGTATGCCAGAGAGAGATGATTTGATGTATAATTGGGATCGGTTGCGCAATTCGCGACGCGCAAATATCAGCGAAAGTTCAGTATTACCGCGGATAACGAAAGGGTAACAACCAAATAACAACCACCATATATGTAATCGGAATAATGACACTGTTTTTATGACATGCCGTACACACAGATAGGTGTACAGTACACCGTAGTTGGGCGCCCACAGTGCTGGAGCTATTTGGTTCATTACCTGCTTTAATTCGACACTCATGTACACATACATCGAGCAAATCAAAAACACAGTGTCTTCATTAAATAATCATCACAGTTGAACATTCGTCTTGATGCATTTTGACCCGTTTTTCTGCGCGCCAACCATGAATTTATCATCGCTCTGCGATCGGTCGTCATTAAGCTGAAAGCAAACCATAACCACTAGCAAGCCACATTATATGGCGCACATATGGTTGAAACTGTGTCAAAATCCGTGCAAATCGGACGATACGAACAATTAAATCCATCAAAATACAATGCTTCGACACTATAATTTCATAAGTCTTCATCTGCTCGCCGCTGTTTTTTTCCACTTACAATTTTTTCATCTGAGAAAAATGGTGTACGTAAAAATGACACGAGTCGGCAAGAGATCGCATGAAGAAATATCGCTGTCATCGCAATACACATCCGTATCTGATCTATGTTGGGATTTGGCTTCATGCGGATTTTCTTCGGTCGCAAAACTGTTGTTGGCACAACAAGATCCTAATTTGTGAGAGACAAAATCACATTTTCAACATTTGCAATGAAGCAATATGTGTCTTACTTCGTATTTTCCACCATTGTTTAGACTGTTCCAAGTAGAAACTTTCAATGAACGTGAAAATAATAGATACATACAATATTTAAGCTGGTGCAATATACACTTTATAACAATTTGCCATTCGTTTTTCCATCAATGGTTCTAAATCTGTCTTGTTCCCACGGCCAAATCGAATCCTGAGAGTTTTTGGTCATTCACAAACGAAGTTGACATTCGAGTGAGATATTTCTTCACACGCATCGCATACATTATGAAATGGTTTTGCGATGACTGGCCCAATGACGAACTCGTACAGAGATATTCAAAAAAATGTTAATGACATTATAAAGGAGCGTTTATTGTTGTCATTTCAAAATATTCAATCAGGTGACATGCGTTCCCATACTTGCATGCATCGCAATCATAAAAACTCGAGCTCAAAGCTCTATAAAAAAAATAATATGCATCTTTGCCCCAAAAACCGATGGATCTGTGTGTACTTCGATCTTGATTGTTTTTCAGGCAATTAGGCCTATGCATGCTGAATATGTTTTGAATAAACAAGCGACATTTTGCAACAAAAACAATATTATTATTTGCATTTTTGCGAAGAATAAAACTGCATAGAAAAAAAACCGATTTCCCGTTTGTTCATGTATCTTCTCTAACCGTTGTAGTGTATGCCATCTTCTGAACGGAACGCAATTGCAACGAATGAAGAAAAAATATTCGGGAAATTCCCACATCATTAGGCATTACAGAATTGAGAGTATGCCATAAACTGCCGTATTCCGAACAGTAAAACAGTAAAAAAAAATTATTTGCAAAAACAATAGCAACTGAGGTTCATAACGAACGAACGAAGAGAAAGAAAAAAAAAACGAACTCACGAAGAAATGAGATGAGATGAGATGAGATGAGGTGAAAGAGAAATGACAAAAATGCTTTCCTAATTGCCAATAGTGTTCAGAATATGTGAGAGAATAAGGTACACATTGCAATGGATCAAGCCGTGTTTATGTTTTTTGTTTGTTTGTGTCTCTGTGTGTGAGTGTTGTTGTTTGTATTTGTCTGTGGTCGTCTGAGTCAACCGTTCTCTTTGCCCTTTAGCTCACCGGCAAACAACGATACGTTCGGCTTTTCGTTGTGTTCGTGTGCAATGAACGATTTCTTCTACCTATCTTAGCTCTATTGGTGCGTTGAAAAGTATTTCAGTTTTGCTTTTTGATGTTTTTCTCATATTTTTTTTCCATTGTTCACTACGTTCTATTTCGTTGTTCTAATGTGTGCTCATACACATAGAATTGCTTTAAAATTCATCATCTGCATCGAAACGCTGTCACTTTACATTTGACCAGCATAAAGTTAACACATTCGACCATCTTGACACGTCTAGTTTTACACCTCAAAAAAAAGTTTAGAAATCGAATAAATTTTTGTCGCATTTGTTACAAGAGACATTTTGTTTCTCAAAAAACAGACGTAGTTGTTTAACTTAAAAAGTAGACCAGGAAACTGTGTATTGTGTAGAGAAAAAAAGTTAATGCGACGATCAAGCATCGAACATTTACTGCCGACGAATTTTATGTGATATTTTATTTTGTTTGTTTAAGTTCTGACTCAAAATTTAAGTGACATTTCAACCATATTCGGTATTAACGCATCGTAAATCATCGTTCGCACGAAAATCACAGCCGCAGCAGCAGCAATAGAACCAGTGAAACTTGTCATTTTCGTCAATTCATAAAGGTGAAGTAGAGCGATTCAGTGAAATCGACCACCACACGGCTGTTGTAAACAAAAAAAAACGTGAACGCCATGCAATCATCGGAGGAAGTAAGCCAAATAAATTCGGCGCTAATTCACTGCAACCAACTGAAAACGCAACTACGAGGCACGCTATTGCACATTCAACGTCTCAATACGAAGTACAATCAAACCGATTACATGGCTGTCATTCATAATTTGGAAAATTATCGCAGAAATTCGAGCTTGACGTCTTCTTCGCCATACCCAAAAATGCGTCCACGTGATCAGTCCATGCATAACGAAAACGATGGCAACGATAACAGTTTTCGCAGCAGCACCCCAGTTAAACGGCGCCCAAATTTGTATCGTCGCATGCAAATGGCGAACAGTTCAACGCCAAAACGGCCATGCATATCGTCGCTGATGAACGATAGCATGGATTCGTGTCACAGCAGTGATGTGGACACACCGAGGCGATCGATGCGCGAGATGAAGAAAAACAACAACACCATTTCGGTGCGCACAATTAAGGTACAACGTAACATCGAAGCGATTATAACACAGTTACAAGTATTGCAAAGATCACAAAAGAAACGCCAGAGACAACAAATGGAACAATCGCTATATCAAAGCTGTTGCAATTCGTCGATGGCATCGCCAGGACTCTTGGGTCATAGCCATTGCATGGATTCGAGCATTGGCGGCGGTGGTAGCAACAGCAGCAGCTTTGTTACCGCATTCGGCAGCACCGATTCACTAAACAATCACAGCGCCTATCATACACCAAATAAAGTCGGTCGCTATGATGAGGGCCAGAAAACACTCGACCGAGTACAACGATTTTACGCAACACCATTACAACGGATGCATAAACGACTGATACATTTGAATGCATCGCTTGTTAGCACGTGCTAGAGGAAACCACACGCGGTTCTTCTTTTTTCTCCCTCCATTTAATTTTAAAACTTCGGATCCACATCGCGATTGTGGAGTCTAGTGAATGCTTTAGTTTTTTAGGTTTTATTGTAAAGTTTTTAACGAAAGTCATTATTTAACGTATTCATATGTACGTACTCATGTAATTTTAAGTAAGCAAAATACAACGCAGAAATAATGTCAATAATAATTGAGCAGCAACGATGTTATATGCTCAACATCTTAGTTACACACAGGGAAGTTAGGTTGAATCACAATGTAAACAGACAGAGAAAAAACGATGAACTCACGATATTCAGACATTTCAAAAGGAATGAAGAAAGCAATAAAATTACTTTTTGAAATAATTTTTTAAACGAAAAAACACATCTCTTTTCACTACTCAGCTAAACGGATTATATTCTGTACTAGAAAAACGATTGGATTATTTCTGTTTCACTTGAATTTGGCTTTGGAAAGTGCATAATTTGTTCTGTTTCACTTTGAGTGACTGAAAACAGGTAAGAATATGATGTTGGGGTCGATTGCTTGCTTAATTTTCCTTGAATTTGAACACTTTTGTGGGTTAGCCTGTGGTTTTGGTTGCACATGGCAGTAGTGAACGACAGAGAAACTAATCTTGATTGTTCATCGTTGGTGTAGTTTCAAGAAGATGTCTTCATTCATCAAGTGCTCATGATGTGTGTGCTACGTGCACAAATAGTGGGCAAGCAATCGTGGCGAATGCGTCTGATGTGTGAACGAGATAATGATCCGAAAGTGGCGATTTTACGCGTTTCTATATGTGCCGTTTCGGTCATTTATAACACAGTTATTACTTACGATTTCTCTTCGGCTCGCCTATTTCAACCGAAATGCTTTTGAAAGAAAATTAAAACATCAACAGTTTATTTCCTCCAATTTATATATATTCAGATTTTGTTTGTTTTACTCTCTGTTTAAAAATTACAAAAAAAAACGATTTAAAAATCTTAATTAATTCTTCAAAAAAGGTAATAATAATAAGAAAATAAAATTCACTTGCTTTGTCTTTGAATTTTTCACTGTTCTCTTCTTTTTCTTTTTTTGGCGCGTATATGACTTCTTATAATTTTCTTTACTTTTTTGATAAAAATTGTAAAAATTGCAAGGTTTTTTTCCATTTTGTATGTTCTGAATAATTGATTTTGTACTTGATTGATTATAACTCTTTTTCGGAATATCGAAATGAAGAAAATGAATGCAAACAATTTGCTTTTCTTTGTTAATTTAAAGAAAAAAACCACCTTCGAATCGAGATCAAAGGATTTCATGCAAGTGCTTAGTTTTGAGCTGTAGACAATAAACCAATTGATTTTTGACTTGTAACTTTATTTAAGATCAAACTTCAGCTTAAATTTTAATGGGTGTGTGTGCTAACAAAAAAAATAAGGTATCGAACTTAAATCTATCGTAAGAAATAACAAATCAAAAAAAAATCCTTTCATTATCAAAATGGGTAAGCATCATGGCATTTCTCCCAGTTCATTGACAATCTGCTGATGTTCTGTGTGTTTATTTCATGAATTAGAAAAATTGGCCATTTTATGGATATTTTGAATTGTTTTTTTTTTACAGATTTTACATGCAAATTGCGTCCAAGCAAAACCATTTTTTTGTAATCCATTCTTTACGCATCGATCGGATGCAACCACTTTGTGATCTAATGTGTAAATAGTATTTGAATTTATCTGAATTATTAAAATCAATTAGATCATCTGTTTGTGTAGTACATGCTGTTTAAGAAAAATATGGACCATAAATCAAATATTCTCTTCTGAATTGATTCCATTTTCATTGTTCAAACGTTTTCTTTTTCTTTGTTGTGTGTTGAAATGCAAATAATGAAATTATGTGGAAGAAATTTCATTCTTCATCTTAATCGATAAAATCTATACATTAAAATGTATATTCAAATATATATATTGCAAAACTCTCTTGAAAATAGATAGTTTCTCCTTCTGAATTCCAAAAAAAAAATTTTGTTTGTTTCCTTCTTTTCTGTTCACACTCTTTCCCTTACAGTGATTTAATCCTTATTTGGCGGCTTACGCAGTAGTGGCGCTTGGCTCCAATAGAGTTTCCGATGTTGTTGTGATTGTTTCCTCTATCGGATTGTCAACTACAAAACAGAAATACAACTTTTTAGTTGAAATGTTCAAGAGATGATTTGCAATTATTTTAATGCAACATTTTTCAAAATTTCTCCTTGTCACCTGTAATTGTTGTGCGGAAATTGTCTGGGATTTCGATGGGTTTTTGGTTGTTTGTCGATTCGACCGCATTTTTTTGTCGTTCACTTGAATGCACCGCATTGTCGTTGGTTTTGGCGACCGGAGCTACGTCAGTAATTGTCACATCGGCTGTGGATGTTGGCAACGGTTGTTTTGATACTGCTGCATCGGTACCAGATGATGGTTGCTCGTCTTGAATTTCGCTCACACCTAGCGATGAATCCGAATTGATTGCCTCCAATTCCAACGAATTGAGTCCTTGGGAATTGTTCACTCCATCGGATTTTGTGTCATCACCTTCATTGGATGACGATTCCAAATCGACAATTGCATCGGGCTCAGCGATAATGGCTTGTGAATTGGTGACCGTATCTTCTTGTTGGTCAATATCACTCGGTGATGACTGCAGCTCGATTGGCTCTTCTTTGTCCCTATTGCTTTCGGGTGGTGAGGTAATTATGGGCTCACTATCATTGATAACAATCGTCGTGGTTGTGTCTGCAGCTGCAGAAACACCTTCAATCTCAACCACTTCGGTCAAATCGACTGCCGTTGATGGTGCAACACTTTCCACCTCATCGGCCGCGATGGGTAGTGAATCTTCCTCAATTGGTGGTTCGTCGTCGATCGGTGTTTGTTCGATCGGCGAATCTTCAATGGTTTCCGGCTGCGGCACACTTTCCGGTTGTGTTTTTGGCTCGGGCTGTGTACTTTCGATTGGAGTGTCAACTTCCATTTGTTGCTCAGGCTCTGAAGTAGACGCTTCTACGGAGTCGGCGACCTTTTCTGCTTCCACCGCGTTTGTTGTTGTTGCTTTAGCAATCTAGACCAATAAAATGTTCATTAAAAAAGGTTCGATTTCATTTTTTGACTGAATCTTACCTGTGTTTCATTCTTGTTGCTTTCGTCCACATGGTTCGAGCTGTCAGTTTGATCGACTTCAACGACTTTAGCCTTTTTCGAGGCACGCGGCGTGCTGGGTTGTTTGCGTTTTGGTGGTTCGGGTTTTGGTGACTCAACGGCAACGGTGCTGCGACGACTTGACCTCGTTTGCCGTCCCGATTCGATTGTTACACCGTACGACTTGAGCAATTCTTCACTCTCAAGTCGAGCCTTTTCTGCGCGCGACAAACGCTTCTTTGGCGTTAGTTTCGGCGTCTCTTTCTGCAAAAATCAAAGAATCAGCCATATTAGAAATATTATTTGTTTTTAACTCGATTTGGATGTGTTTTAAAATTTTAGCCGATTTTTTTCTAAACAAAATAGTCAAATTGAATTAAAACGCTCTCAAGCACCATTCTGAGCAAACGACAAATTCGGCGCGAAAAACGACTACTGAACATTATTCTTTTTCTGTTTGGTTTCAACGCAGATGCAACAATTCGTGAACGGTTCCACGACAGTTTCACGAAAGAATGATTCGATTTAAAATAAATGGCCGTTGGTGGCATCACAAGTGACCTTTAGGGTCTGTGAATCGTAAAGGATTTTGTTTCGCTGACGTTAGCACTCTTTTTTTATATCTACCGCAAAATTCACACCATAATCAAATTTCCTCGAGCCGTTATCAACATCTGACTGACTTACAAAGCGTCAACGGAGTAGAAAAAATAATAATTGAAAAACATTCTGAGAACAAAGCAACATCGATGTAAAATAGTAGCCGCTATTGTGCGACTACATGGCCGACACATTGTATAAACGTGTGTGAAATGTAATACTATGCCAAACAAATACAATACGGTCACATAATTCTGTTCAATTGTTCATTCAATTGCACACATAATCGAATCACGTCATCAAAATAATAACTGCATGGCAGTTTGTTTGAACTATTACTCAATGGCGAGTGCGCTAACAAACACACGCTTAGAGGAAATCAAGCATTGAAGTTTTGAAGAACTGAACATTACGCCGTAGAAATGGAGCACACGGTGCCCATAAAGTGCGACAACCGTACATTGCCCGTGTAAAAGAGTTTGCCGATTCAATGGTTGCTCTGTCGAAATTAGCGGAAAAAATATTGTTGTTGACAATATCTTCATTTGAAACCCGTTCTCATTTTACCGCTACGCACACTCTGAACGAGCGCACTAACATCTATGCACACAAACGAAAGCGATTTCGAGGCGCGCAATACATTCCCGCTCATTTTATTTGCATATTCATACCCATACATACGTACGCACGCACACACAGTCCAACTGCTACACAGCGGAACGAAAACAAAAACGGAAAATAACAGAGAAGGTAAAAAAAGAGAGAGAGTGAAGAGTAGAAGTTTGAAGAAAAAACGTAAATGATTTACTATTCTCTGTTGTTTTTAATCGTTTATCCATCGTATTCTATATAGCGAATGCTCGATATTTCGCATCATGCTAATTGAATTGCCGAATGTAATGCTTGATAGTTGAAATGCGCAAACATGGCGCGAATGCCCTTCGTCATTCAAACCAAAAATCGTATAAAGATAAAAATGTGTGTACTCGATTCTCGTGCGCGCCATATCACACACGAACGAACCATGCATACATATATAAGTATATGCAACACAATACGAGTATTCACACGATGAGCAATGCGTACGGAACAGGCTAGAGAGCGAGCGAGTCGAAATGCGTACACACAATTCGGTTTCGTATGAGATTCACTCGATTTGGCGCTACGGTCATACATTCACCATCTCGCCCTCACACTTCTCGCTCTTCAACACATCAACACACATACACACACACCAACGAAACACAAAAACACATTTTCTGTTTTATATGTATGTACTGCACATAGAAAGCGCTCAAAATTCACTGTATGGCGTAATTTGTTCGACTAACCAACCAACGAACCAACCAACAGAGAAGAAAAAAATATTTCTTCTTCATGATTTGATAATATTTTTTTCTGTATTTCGGGCTCAGCGATCGATTCGAACCGTAAATTGGGCCGATTATATTCGTTGATTGTCAAGAAAAATTCAAGCGTTTTCATGACGTTCTGCTTTTTTTTCGTTCGCTTCTTCTTCTTCTCGTTGTGTGTGGAGAGCAAATTATATGAATGTACTAAATAATTCCAATTCGATTTTGCACACTAACCTGAACATTGTTATCAATGTCTGTTGTGGAATTTTTAACTTCCGACATGTTTATTTCGAAATGGCTTCGGTACTTTTGCTCGATGTTGAAAAGAAAAAACAACTAATTTTCGCTTTCAGATAACAAAATGTTATTCAAATCTGTCTTTAATGAACGACAATTAGCCCGTTGATTGAATTGGACACACGAAAACGATGCACACGAAGACTCGATCAACAAGTTATTCGGGTGATTTTGCAATTGTTTTTTTTTCACTGCTCTTTTTTTTACTTGTTTCTGCAACTTAATCCGATTTGCACTTCGTTCGATGAAGAAGAAAAAAATACCAAATTGGAAACACTGAATGTCGCTTGCTTTGTGGTGCACAATAAAACGCGTGTGATGACAATGTCTGATTGCCAAAAAAAAATATTTCAAGACAACTCTGCTCGCTGAGCGATACGTGTTGTATGTCCTATTATTTAATTTGTAATAATTCTCGTGTTTCTTCTCTCTTTCGCGGTGTGTTTTTCCGTCTTCTTCTTTTTGATTCTCTTCTCTTCGTCGTCTCTATTCAGCTTTCTTTCGCCGATTTACTTATTTATCAACACACAATCACACAAATAGCAAAACACTTCTGCTGCTGCTGCCTGCACGACACCACCAAACTAATCCAAATGAGAAACGAACAAGAAGGAAAAAAAAACAAATGCGAATACGATGATTACAACGGTACAACTGTGTTTGCGTAGTTAACACAATATTGCGTTTCATACAAGAATACCAACGTTTACTGCGATGTTGTGTTGTTGTTTTTATGTGTGTTTTTTTGTTTCTTTCCTATTGAATACGTAGTATCTGTGTGAATTTGGGGTGAGCGAGCGAGACAAGCATAGAGTGTTTCGAGTAATTTCGAAACAATAATACATTAGACGATGACAGTTTCACACAACTGCAATACTTTTCACGGAGCTGGTTGAATGTGGCTTTCGATATGAGTCTTCGTTCAATTTTCATAACCTTCTTGAATATTTTTTCCCTTTTTTTATGAATTTTCAAGTAAATTTCATTTTTATTACAATTTAAATTATGCAAATTCATGGATAATTCAATGATTCATTCTACTTTGCCCATTTTTAGTACACCATGTGAACGCTCCCTAGTATGTTCGAAACCATTCGAAATTCGAATTCGTGTCCGTCAGTCGTTGTTTCGCACCAATTTACAGATGTTCAAAATAAACAAAGAAAATGACGTAATTGCATCAAATGAAAACAAAGGCAATTTTACTCAGTGTGTCGCAATTTATTTAATGGTTAATTGACGATGACATTCGTATTGCTTATTTCCGTTTTGGTGGTGCACGATAGCCTTTGCGTCTTGCCTTTGAATCGACGATTAACAATGCTTGTCGCTTGATCAAATTCCGTGATGGAACTTCGGCTTCGTCGTCTGAAACAGCTGTAAAAACAAACAGAAACGAATGGCGCGAAAATTCCTGTCAATGTGCGATGCACGTGGATCGGTGCTTTTCTTACCTGGCTGCGCTGGTTGACCAGGTGATGTTGATGTTGACACATTTGTGGCGCGACCAGCCAGCAAATTTCCATAACACATTGGATATGGTGTGGATTTTTCGATTTCAATATCATGCGGGGATGCCGTTTTGCCATCGTACGCACTGCCCAATTGCGAACGTGCCGAACGAGGAGTCGGCATTGTTGACGATATAAATGGGATCAGCAGCTCGGGTAGCTATTGTACGATTTCGATTCGGAATAGAGCAATTTCGGTATATCCGAAGAGGGAAGGCCATGAATTGATTCAATAATGAAAATTGAATGTAGGGAAAAGTTTTTTTTTAAGAATTTGGGAGCAAGAAAATACTCAGAATGAAGAAAATTACTTTCAAATTGATGCTCAATTTGTCTGGATCGATGGGTTCCAACCCAATGGGTTCTTCCATTTCAAGTGCATCGGTGTCTATATCAAAACCACTATCGTCATCGCCAACGTATTCTCCCGTCATTTTCAATCCATTTTTCAATTTATCCTCAAGAATCTGGAAAAAGTATAATGGAAATGGTATACGCAAAAACAATAAACATGCAAGCGGTCCATTAGAAACGACATTTACTTGCAGCAATGTGTTGTTCGGGATATTTTCGTTAGCTTCAATTTCAACGGATGCAGTTGGAAGATAAATCTCTTCCAATTTGTGGATCAAATCAATCAAAGTCATTTTAATTGAACTGAGCACGGCATTTGAGCGGCTGGAGACTTGCAATGATTCATTTTCTTTTGCTTGTTTTTCCGCTATGCTCTTTTTCAAGTTTTCCAAATATTCTTGATTTCTGCGGCAAATTCAATGGAAAAATATATTTTTTTAATGTTTAAAATGGAATAATTTAGGAAGGAAAATAGAATATTTTTAGTACTCAATGAACTTTGATTCTAAATTCATAGTGAAAGAAAAGAGAAACATACACTTCATTTTCTTTTGTATCAGAAAATTTGAGCTGTTCCAATTTTGATGTAAAATCATCTCTGCGACGTTCAAGATGTCGTTTCTCGGCTTCAGTAACGGTTCGCAAATAGTTCAACCGTTGCATAGCCTCCTTTTGCGAGGAAAATCGTTCCAAGAGATCCTTCGGGCTAGTTGCACCCGTTGTTTGCATCAGCACTTTTAATTTGCCTTCCAGTTCATTCACAAAATCGGATGGTCCTCTCGCACTCTCCGACGACCGTTTGTCCGAGAGTGGAATGTCATTCAACGATTCCATGCTGCCTTGTTGCATAACCGTTTTGGCTGAAAATGAGAATCAATGAAAGCATTTTTGCGGTCAAATCTACCCAAACCACATCTTATCTACTTGTTGTGATCATCAATTTCCGTTCCAGTCGCTCCAGCTCGATCTTATGATTTTCTACTTGTTGCCGATAATCGAAGGCCAATTTTGACCGTGACTTGGTTGCGGCCTGTGCACTGTGCTCTTGTCGTAATGCAACTGAAAATAAAAGGTTTAAAAAAAGAAAAATATACAAAAGATATTCAAACCAATTTTATTATCGAATTACCGATTTTAGTCGCGTCTCTCATGTGGATTGCTTCCCGGTTCACATCCTAAGGAAAATGAAACGGAAATCACGTTTTATTTTCTAACCATTACCTAACACAATATTTTTTTGTCCATTACCTTCATTTTTTCAATATCAACATTTTGTTGGCGCAACGACTCTTCCAATTCGAGTAGATTCTTTTCGAATTTTTCGGCATCGGTCATCAGGGTCGCTTGTATGGACTTGTATTTTTTGCGAATATGTTCTTCAACGAGAAAAAAATAATGTTCTTCGATAAATAGGTTGTAAGTCTCGCTTTCTCACGCATACACACATACCAGCTTGTGCCCATTGCATGTTAATGCGGATTATTTCATTTTCCAAATGGCAGATCAATTTACGGTTTTCATCCTCTTCAATTGTCAACGGTGCATAGTTTGTACGGAATTGTTTTTGTCGATTTGATTTTGGTTTTTCGTTGGTGGTTTGATCTGAACCGTTTTCAGCTTTTCGGATTGCAATCGATTCGGCTTTGATGCGTTGCAATTTATGGTATTGATTCTTGCGTTGCATAAATTCCGCCTCGAGTAAATCATATTTCTTCGTTTGATTGATTATTTCTAGGTCGTATATTTGGAGTGCTTTATATGCTGTGTCAGCACCAATTGGATAATTCACTGTGCGAATCGCCTCGCACGGATCTTCCGAATATTTTCCGTCGGTCACATTTATGTAATTCATCAAACGTCCGGTCAATTCTTTGATTTCCTTTTTCAAATCGGCAATCGTGTCCAAGCACTTCTTTTCCTTTCCGTCCCATTCTTCGAGTGTTGCCTTTTTCTGACCCTCTTCAAAACGAATAAGTTTGCACAAATTGGTAAGACAGTTGAGACGGTTCAAGTTCTTTTCTTTCTTCGATAGATTGACTTTCAAAAGTTTTAAATTCGATTTGTCACGTTGAGTTACTTACCGCTCAAAATTAATCTCTTCTTCAATTCAGCGATTTTTTTACCCAAAGTAATCTCTTTCGAATCTCCATTTGTCTCGAATGGTTTACTTGCTGTGGCCATCTCAAAATAACACTAAGTGACGATTATCGATCAAACGGATTTATGTTGCTAATGGCTTTCCATTGGAAACGGGTAAAATGTATACAAACAAAATTGGCAGTTCATCAGGACGCCCACTTAGGTTCCATGCAACTTTCGCCACCAACAAAATCGATTGCCATGACTAATTGAAGAGAAAGAAATACAAACGAAATTCATACTTTATCTCGTATATACCTTATCAAAGTTGTGTGATGTTTTATTCTAGATAATGACATTGTTTTCGTTCATTTTCATTTACATTTTTGTTGGCTCGGCTTCGTTGCTCTGTTCTTCATTGTTTATTTATGAATGTTTCGCTTATTATTCGTAGTTTTCCGGTTCGAGAATACGAGAAGGATGGTTCAAATATGCATCGCTGTCGCTATAAAATCAATCAATATTTTAAATAAATGTATCGCGCACCGTTGACATTCCATTTGATGGCTTGAAAAATGAATAAAAAATCAATAAAACATTCTGTATCTCTCTGTCCGTTTGAGGTTTGTTTTTATTGTTCTTGGTTTTTATACCATAAGAATATTTATTCAGCATGTGTTGTTCATGTAATAAAAATCAAATACAAATGAATGGTTAGCGATAAAAGGAGCGTATGTTGATTTTCCACCTTGAATATAGATATATGAACTGTGTAACGCACATTCTCATTGATGCCTATCGCAAGGACTGTGACTTGACTATAGTCAAATTGGAAACGATGCATAAAACATATATGTTTGCCGTTGAAAATTTTAAACATTAAACTCAATATACGTTCCTTGAAATTCGCCTTACACCTAGATATTGTTCCGTCGCTTAGTTTCCACACACACACACATACGGTTGTCAAGGGCTTCCAAAACATTAACCATGATCATCGTATTGTATACACACAGAAAAGAATCCCCGGAAATTTTAGGTGTTCGCCGTAAAATTTGACATTTATATATAAATTTCTATATACATTTTACCGGCAACACTTGAATTTTCCGGGCGATGACATAATTTCAAATATTCCAACAGAAATTAGCGCCCTCTGTCATTTCAAGCGGTAAAATATACATAGTATTTGATAAAATGTTTGAAAATATGTCATCGCCCGGAAAATTCAAGTGTTGCCGGTAAAATGTATATAGAAATTTATGATGTATATAGAAATATAAATGTCAAATTTTACGGCGAACACCCAAAATTTCCGGGGATTCTTTTCTGTGTGTAGAGAAGTCATAAAGAATGAACGAACGAACGAACGAAAAAAAAAACGTTGATTGAAACAAGTGGATGTATATATTTCAAAACATTATTCGCCTCACTTATCAACTTTACTACAAAAGTTTTGAGCTTATTGCAAAAGGTATATAACTGCGTTCGGTGTTTGTGTGTGTGTGTGTGTTTATGTGTTTCATTGTGGTGCGCTAGAGCCTAACTAATTCAATCGATTTTCTTTAGAACGTGTTATCTGATTTCTGCTTTCTGTCGAATACGCTGCCATTTGTACATTAAAGACACATCTAAGCCTTAAATGTAATTTAAAAAAAGAAATTTTATTCTCTTTTTTTCCCGCTCAAAAGAAAAAATAAACAAATTCACATGCAGCACAATCGGTCCAACTGATTTTTTTCTTCTTTTTCCACTTCTCCTTTGAATGAAATCTTTCTCGTATAGAAAAAAACACTAAAAATTTACATACTTAAATATAGAAAAATAAACTTGATTCAATATCATCCGGATTACGGACCATTTTCTTCTTCATTCATTATCATACAAAATTAGTGAGAACTTTAAAAGTACGAACATAAAATTGATATATTGATATCAAATTGCTGTATAATTTTGTGTGTTTGTTTTGTAATATGTATGCGCATTTGTGAATTGAATCATTTGCTTCTGTTGTTTGCACGGGTAATTCTTTTTCCAACTTCTGCTCTATAATAATTCTCCTCAGTTTTGTGTATATGTCCTTTCTTCATTCCCTTTTTTATTCATTTCTTTCTTATTTGTTTTTTTTTTCTGCTTGAGTGGTACAGCTGCGGTGCGTGCGCATGTGTGTCTCTTTCTTTTTCTCTTAATTGAATGGCACTAACTACAGAATAAGGCTAGTTATTACATAAAATAATTTATAGTGAACGTATGTTGAGGTTATGAAGAATAAATTAATTATTAGCATTCGTAGTAGATCCTGTTCGACAACAGTTGGCGGATACGCTGATGCATATGGGAAATCACCGGTTCGATAAAATTCCTCTAAAAATTGCTCCTTTTCGGCCCAACGATCGAATAGCCATTGCGTTAAAGTTTGCTCATCTTTTGGGATCTGGTTGGTTTCAAACAGAAATGAAATGAAAAGAAATTACAATCGGAGGAACTAGCGAAGTCGAGAGAAAAGTTTTAAAACAGCTCCATTCACCTCTGACGAATGATATAGACGATAGAGGAAATGTGTTTTGCACGGAGGTCGTGAGCCGGTTACGATTGTCGGTAAATCAAGTGGTGTGCCGTTATCCGGGTACGCTACGGTTACATCCAAAACATAATCCAGATTTGGTGATTCCGTATCATCGTCTTTCTTGCTTTGATACTGGAAAATGTGTTCTGATGCAAATGCGAATGCAAATGGAGAAAGAGGGAGAAAACAAAGCGAGAAAATTTCCATTTTAATTGGAATTACAAGAATATGTCGAAAGAGAAAAAATAAATTGAAGCGATCAAAGGAAATGGATTTATGTATTCATTCAGAAAACCATACCTTGGCTACCAAACGGACGAATGGTGCCGTTTTCTGTGCGTTTTGCCGCATTATTATTACCGATGGAGTTGTGCGGTGGAATAACTTCCATAATTGCTTTGAGTGCGCCAATCCGTGGCAATGTCACATTCTTTAGCATGGGCAAATTATTTTTTGCCGCATATTTTTGGCTCACTTCAAGACGCTTTCGTAGAAAACCACCCTCCGGAAACAGCACCATCCAGCGTCGTTCCAATGGTAAAAATGTATCACGTAAATGATGCTTCAAATTTTCCACGGTTGCATCGCGCGTTTTTCGTCCCTAGACACAAACAAATTTGAATATAAAATGCGGAAAAATTGTATGCAAAAATAAAGGAAAAATATTCAAAAAAGAAAATTCCAATTGGTAGGAAAAGACCTTTCTGAATCGAAATCGGAAATTCGGTTAGGACGCTTACCGCTTGTACGAAAAAGTCTCTATGCAAAACACTAACTATGCCGAAATTGGTAAACTTAAACACACGATCCATAATCCACATAATATTTGGTAAAACATCTGGTTTAGCATTAAAACATGCCATAAACAATGGTACATCGGCTGTGCTTTGATGATTGGCCAGTATCAACGTTCGGGTGCCCTCCTCTTGACATGGTGTCAAATCATCACCTGACTCGACCACTGAAATTTTAACCGCACAAACATAAATCGATATCGTATGAATTATTTCATCTTTTGTGGGAACATGCAATCGTCAGACAGAAGTAGGAATAACGCTAAGTGCGCACTATGGCATCAATAAATAATAATAATCGGTTGAACTTACCATCATAGCCGGCCGACCAAGACCACATCGCCACCACTGACAGCAACCAATGGAAAAATTTACCCTCTATTTTGTAGTACAATTTTTGATTGAATCGCTTCAGTGGCAGCAACATAAGCATCCATAATGTGTATGTGGGTATACAATAAATGTTGTTCACTATCACAATTGCTATACGAACTATGGCTTTTGGATACACTATAAATAATCTGCAAGCACAAAATAAACACAATACAAATTAAATTACGATTTTGATATATGGATAGAGAGAGAGTGTGTTTCGAGCTATTAGAAATCAAATTGTTTAGTAAATTGAATAACATATTCTAATGATAGTGTCGGAAACAGCAACAGTTATGGAAATAATGGTTTTAATTCATTTGTATCAACCTCTGTTGTATGCGTTCCGGCCAAAACACACACACTCATGGACTAAATGAATTTCAAATGTAGCAATTCTTTCGAAATTCGACTTCATTTACACATTTATTATTCGATCGATTCATTGATTTTTCTTTGATTCATAATTTATTGGAAGCAATCAAAGCTAATCATTTCGATGGTTTTGTATTATTAAGAGTGGGGCAAATGTTGCAATTGATTTCAGGTTAACAAGCAACCGCTAACGGCGCTTTATTTATTCATATTGACAGCTGGTACAAGGGGGTATCAAAGGTAAATTCACGCTGTATCGAGGAGACGGGTATATGTTACGATCGTAGAAAGTGCCTGCAGCAATTAATCAAAACCAACCATTCCCTTGGGATGAACGAAACAAATAACATTTTTTCCATATTTGGCCGGAAGATAAGACATTGAGAGGCAAATCCCATCAAGACTATCCATTTTGGGCGACAGACATTATCGTACATAGGCGACAAAAAAAAATTGCGTGCTAACAACCCGTTTGGAAGCCAGTTTTAGAGTTAAGCGCGGCTACGATACCTAAAGCCATAGTGACATTCTTATCACGATATATAACAAGATTTTTATGGCTATCATATGGTTTAGTAAATCGGTAGTTAAGGCGGAATATGTTTTTGCCCCAAATGAAGAAGGGTCACAGCGCCAGAACATACACACTTTGTGCCGAATACATAAGATAAGAAACATGTAGAAGAAAAAAACACTTACTTTTGACACCACTCCGTCATTTTGGATATGATTACGATGCTTTCATTCACGTCTCGAGCAATGAACTGATCTCAGCGTATCAAAACAGTGCGTGGCAATAGCATACACACGCATACAAATTCGACGACGACGACGACGACGACGGCGGCGATGAAAACAAAAACGGAGTCACACACTTTCGTCTTTCAACGATTCTTATTCTCAAAATAAATTCCTTTTTGAGCTGATAATTTCGATGTCACTCTCTCTTTGTGTGTCCTTCTCGGTGATTTATTTAATCGCTTACGCACAATAATTCGGTTTGATTTGTGTCTATTCAACGAAGAAAAAAATCCACCACTCGTTTGTATATATATGTATATGTATTGAGCACTGTTTTTTTGGTACTCTGCATCACAATTTAAAACAATCGACTTTTAACTACATTTATATTTCCGTCGTTTTTCATTTAAAATTCCGTTGAACGATGTTGTTGCTGGTTTTGTATTCACCAAGACGATATGTTTCGTTTCGATATCAATTGAAACAATCACTTAAATTGAAGCGCTCATCATGATTGGATGCCTGATATCCTTTGAAATCCTTGACTATTTAAATTGTTTTTGTTTTTTTTTTTGTTCGATTTATCGCGTGCGCTCGATTACACTGAAACGAGAAAAAGAAGCAGGGAACCGAAATAATAAAGCGGACGAATCAATTTCATGTTATTTAGGGATATAAAAATAAAAGTCGTTTCATTCAAAGTTTCAATCATATTTCGCTTCGACTCAAGTCGTTGTGCTTTGCCCGAGAGAGAGATTCAGAAACGTAATTTATTTATTTCTGAATTTGAACTTTTGACACATTTGATAGGTTGTGTCTACAGTGGTTTGTATGTTTGTGCTTGTATCTATCTCTTTCACATCAAAAAGCAAAGAAAAATCAACACTTGAACACAATTCAAAGTTCAGTTGATTGAACACATTCGGAGATAATTTGCGCTACAATGAATCATATCACTCTTGAAATCAGCTCTCTAATCACAATGTTACAATCTATTTTTAAGACAACGTTGACATTCCTTTGCGCTTACAGAATAATTCTTTTCACTAAAATGGCGTTTGGTGCCAAAAAAAAGGCAAGACAAATAAAACCAAATCGTTTGCGTTGCAAGCAAGTCAAATAGCAATATTCAATGGAGCTACTGGAACGTTGCCGGTATGATGACGAATCGCTTAGCATCCGACTATCACAACTACATTCACATTGGCATTCTCATCGCACCGACTCAACATTCAAATTGTTGGTTTCGAAAATAGCACTCAAAACATTTGTTACATGTATTTCGTTCCATCTTATCAGTTTTAAGAGAGATTGTATTTTTCGTATGCGTTCATATATAGCTAGTGTTTGAATAAACCGACACATACACATGTTCGTAATTACATCTCGAAAAGTTTCATAAATTCATCAAAAAGCCCAATAAGTTCAATGATTTTATAAACGATTTCCTACCCAAATTAATTGCTACCACTCAAACTATCTCAACGATGTTACAATTGTTTTAATTTTGAATTCTTAAATATTATACATTTTCCCTAAAACTGATTGCTTCTGTGGTAATTTGCAAATGGGTTAGATTTATTGTTAAAATCATTAGATATACCAAAAATGGTGCATTGAATTCTCTAATTCTGCTTATCTTATCAAACCAATGCAATTATCAGCAAAATATAGATGATAATGTATATATAGCCAGATGGCCGTATCAACAGAAATAATCAGTGGCAAAGCGGATTACACAATGAACGCCGACGAGTGTTTGTGCGTATGTGTGTGTACGACGAGTGTTTGTGCGTATGTGTGTGTATTCAATTTCTCTTTGTGCACTTGTTACAAAAGTGCCGCATGTTATTGAAAATTTTAGCCCATTTGAATTGGTGTGAAAACGTGATTGAAACGCCGAGATTCATTCTTAAGCTGCCATTGATTACTCTGGATTATTACGCCCACAGCTTTGCTCAAACGTATATATCTTGCTTGTCAAGTTCACACTTTTGTCGCGCACTTGAATTGCGCTGAATTGCTTGAAGCGCTCGCGCCTCAGTATGCTATCATCGCCAGCCACCTACTCTGTCTCATTCTCTCTCTCTCGGTTTTCGTAAAACTGTGAGTCATTATCATACATATGCATACATTCACACAGAATCGAATGATACGTGAATTGCAATCAAAGTCTCTAACAATGACTATTATCCAATTATTCATGGAAAAAGAATATTTTTTTCATTCATTTCATCAATCGTTATATAAATGTCAACTTTGAAAACCGAGAAAGAGAAGAAAAAACGCAGCATTTATTGTAAACTAAAATATCATTTCGAGCAGATGTTTGGTTCCTATGAAATGGCGAGATGTTTTTTCTTCTCTTATTCCGAATGATGTGAGAATCGTATTCGATGGGGAAAAGGTCAAATTATAACTGTTATTTTTTCGCATGGGAAATTTCAATGTTTTCAAGTGGTTTAAAATCCTTGCAATTCAGCGCAAAGTACCTTTGTAATGGGATCACGTTATTTAGTTTGTTAAACTGGATAAAAGTGAGTCGCAACATTCATTTGACATAGTATGAAAGACTTTTTCAAGCCACAATTGATTGGTGGCTTGGCGTGTGTGTGTGTTGCGGTTTCAAACGGTAATCACGAAGCTGTCGTTTTATATGAAAACTGGCAATGGAAAAAAAAACCTTTGAACTGTTGCGTTTCTTTTCGTTTCATTCTGTGTACGATGTTTCTCCTATGTGAAGCACCTTAGCAAACGAACAAGAATGTGCTTGCGTCATAGAATCTTCATTAATGACTCTAAAGTGGCTAGTTTGGTACACTATATTGCCTACATTGAAACGCGATATGCATTCGCTTGACCCACTCATTTTTGATTGTTAGGTGCACAATATCGCAATGTGTGCGGTCAAGTTGAGTTCCTTCCATCTCTGTCTCACTGTCCACACCGCTTCTGTTCATTCAATTTTCATATGTCATGTAATAGTTATGGACATTAAAGTTTAACGTGCTTCTGAATACAAATGAAATTTGCATGCTATCGATGATGTCAACCGCAAACAAAGTTTTACAGTTCTCCTCTCCTCTATCGATAGAAGTACAGTTTTCACTATGTTCAACAACGAGAAGACTATCTATTTATACATGCACGATATAAGACACATTATCGATTTTGTATCACTTGTCATATCGCATGCATATTTCATCCGGATTCGATCACATTAATCGCTCGACGCTATATGCTCATGGCCCGAAGGGATGCACTTTAAACGATACAGAAGCTTGAGAAATTTTAAATTGGATTTGTGTCGGCTTCTCCCAAAATAGACTCACTTTCTGTTATGAATTCCTTTTTGACTTACTTTTCAACATTTTTTCTTTCATTTTTCGACATGTTTGTATCCATCGTGTTTTTGTCTTCATTAGAAGACAAAACACGATGAATTCATTAGAAGACAAATTTGCTTGAAGCCTACACACACACACACAAAAAAAACATGTTATGCCTGCTCAACAAATAAATGCGCGCTTCTGTCCACTTAGGTGAACATAACCTTCATGATAATCATTTTAAAATTGTTTTTTATGCGTCGTTGTTTCCATTCACCGTTCTGAAAGTGAAACGAATTTCTTGAATTAATCCAGCTTAATTTGTTATTTTTTCAGCGGTGTACGTGTCAGCTGGTAACGCTTCTTCGACGCGATTGAAACAATGAACACGATAACATTGACTTGGATATTTTCGGAATAGGGCCAAGTTTCTTTGAGTGATTGGGCAACAATGTTGTTGTCTCGTGTCAAATTTTATTCAAAGGTCATCGTCTTTGAAAGATCCAACTCAAACTTGAACGATGGAACTCTTGCAGCGCAAAATCAATTGTTAATTTGTAGAGTGTTTGAGGGAATTTGCATAAAAACTTTCCTTCGATACTCGATGAAAATGTACATAATTTCATCATCGTCACATCCAAAGTTCACTGCCGATGGGGGTATGTAGATGGGTATATAAATGAGACAATGAATTACAGCAAAATGTTCCACTGTGAAGATTGTGATGAAAAACAAATCATGTGGCCCATGTTTACGCTTATTGACATGCATTCACACAAATGAATTTCGTATAAAGTCCTCGGTCAGCTGTGTATGACTCCATTGCGTTTGTGATTTCAATCAAAATGTTCACACACAGTCACGTTCAACCATTTGATATGCGATAAATGTTGAAAAAATTAGTTCTCGAAAAGCAAGTTGAACGCAAGAACGAACACGATAATAATTCGTTACGATCACATGTGCCAATTGCTAGCATAATATTTTTATAATCAAGAATGAAAATGAAATTCTCAAGTTTGTTTCTCATAGAAACTCAGCACAGAGAGAGAAAAAATATGTTCGTAGCCCATTGAGAAAGCGGATAGGGATGGTTGACCGTTGATAAAAGTTATTCATGCATAAATCCACCACAAATTGCAAATGTACCTACGGTGGCGAAGTCGACGCGACATTCAAATGCAAATGAAAGTGAAATGTTGTCAACTCACCGCGAAAGAGATTGACTGACTGACTGAGGTGCGTCCGAATCGCACGCTCACAATATTATATATACACACATTTTCAATGCTGACACACAGTTCTGTATCTTATGTAATATAAAATGGAAATGATTATTTTTGACTTTACATCGTACGGTATGATTTTTTCTCGTTTCTCTCTTTATTTGCCGGGCCGTGCGGTGTAATATTGTAGCTCTTTCCACTCGCAAAATTGATTGTTCCGATTTGGGCATAGAATGAAAATTTATTCATCGCACGTCACAACCCAGATTTAGTTCAAATTCATTCCGGAATACGTCTTTATTATATGATATACTTATGGGTGATTTTTCTTTACTTATTTGATTCGCTAATAATACTCTTATTTCTATTCACGCGTTCGTCGAATGCGTTATGTAAACATTTGGCAAATTAAGCTTAATGTCATGAACAAAGCAAGAAAAAAAAACGTTTGCAGCGAAAAATCAAAATGTACACTTATTCTGAATGAGTAGCTCGTTGGAGCGTAATTTGTATCATGTATTCATATTTGATTCTGTGTTACTTTTAAATGAAACTGAAGAATAATGAAATAATTGGAAATAATTGTAGAATAATGAAGCAACCGATTATTTATCAACGATAGTTGAAATCACTTGAAAAATTGGACTTTAAATAATAAATGGAATGATGTGTTTATTTATATATCGCCCAAATGGCACATCAAAAGTCGTTTTGTTGATGATAATAATTGAATCCAACGACACACACACACATATATATGTAAAGACACATAAACAATTCAACTACTTAACTATTCCTCCCGGTGCCAATTAATTCTTACTCACTGAACCGGATTCGGGACCGTTTCGACAGCATTTAGAGCGAGAGAATTGCGTTTCTGTCTAAAACTAACTCTATACTATAACTCAGTTTTAGCCAGAGCTTGTAAATTATAAAACAACTGGGTATCATCACTGAGCATTCAATCTTCGTTTGTTTCAATTGATTCGTACGAGAGATACAGACAATTTTGCGCTTGTGTAAAAACTCATTTTTAACCGTGCCATTACTGCCAATTTCATTGTACGAAAATTGATTGCGCTATTTTTTCGGATAGTTTATCATTGATAGTGCACGCAATGCATGGGGTCAAACGATAATTTGTTCAAATAGAAGCGAAAATCCAAACGATTTATGGCCACTGAGCAGTCAAGACAATGCTAGTAACAATTTGCGCTGAGATAAATTTCGGAGAACTGAACTGACGTTGGGTTTCGCAACAGCAGCTGCTTTTTTTCTTTACACAAAAGAAAATGTTTTTTGTTCTACACAATTTCGTACATTGCATTCGTTAAATGCACAGAAGAACAATGTGCTTCCCTTTTGCGTACGTGTATTTGATATTATTTTGGTTTCACTCGGTACAACAACAACAACAGCAGCATAGAAAAAACCAACTAACGCGGCATGTGATTAAGCTAATGTGACGAAATGCTGAGAGAAGCAGACGAAAAATATTCTATTCACTGTCGATCGGCATGAGTTTGAGCAGGTCGTACGTTTAGAATATTTTTAAAACGGATGCTTAAAGCGACACAAAACGTACGTAAAATGATGTCACAAAAATCGCGGTTGTTGTTTTTTTTCATTAATTGATACTTGTTAAATTCATTCCACAATTTTAAAATTGTTCCTCTCACTCACACCTACATACTTTCCAATTTGGAACAAATTCATGGTGGATTTATTTTTTTTGTTTGCATGTGGTGTGTTTCCACGGATTTTGAATTAATATTCATTAGCATGTTCAATCAAGTGAACCTTTTTTTTATTATTATTTTTCCTTGTCGCCAATTAATGGAGAGAATTTGCGACACATACTAGAATTACATTCAACACAAGTAGCTACACTACACATTGAAATGTTATAGGAAAACTTTTTTTATTACATTATTTTCTGCCTGTGGAGATCCTGTTGCCTGATTTTATACATATATTTTATTGAGAACTGAATGCAACAACAATTTTTACTTCTTTCTTTTTGTTTTAAATTTGGAATCAATTCTCGAACACGAACACAAACAAATTACATTTAATAGTCGCAGGTAGGTAAAGGTTAATCTCACGCTAGTTTTGCTGTTTGCTTTTATTCGTTTTCTTTTTATTTTAACAACAGAAAAATTAAAGAACAGAATGTAAAGTCAACAAAATAATAAAGCCCCCAAAAAAATACTATGTATTCTGCAGTGTGCGTGATGCAGTATCTATGTTTCAATTTCAACTGAATCGCCGTCTGGCTTTACCTCGATGTTATTGTGTCAGTCTCGTCGGTTTTTCAACCATCATCGGCTATTGTGTTCACACTGGTTTGTGAATCGATGTTCGTATTACTTTCTGTCAAGTCTCATTCACTCACATACACAGAAAGACACTCGTATTGCACAAAACATTGAATCACGTTTTAGTACAAAGTGGAATGAAATACGGTTTTATCGATGATTCATTTTATGAACTGACAAAATAAAAAGAAATCTACACATTTTTAAACCAATTTTCCATTGGTATTAACCACTATTCATTCATTTTTAAGGTCTGATGAAAAATTGAAAAAAATTAAAATTTCCAAACAAAGCAAATGAATCGCGTCGGGCAGGAGAACAAAGTCTCACCGTTTCATGTGTTTTAGTACCCACGTAAAACGGCAATACCAATCGGAGAAGCCAAAACAAACAGAAACGTCAACACAAAACGTCAAATCGAAAAACATCAAACGTAGGCTCATTATTCGTGTTGATATGCCATTTTTGTTGTAGCCAGAATATTGTTCCTCGTCAATTACCATTCTCAGTGTGTAGTGACAATATTTACTTACGACACAACATTGGAATTGAATTTTTTTTTCTTCGACTATTTACCAATTCGAACTGTTTTGAGGTGTAGATTTCATTTTCGGGCGGAAAAATATGGATCAAGTTGAATCTCGTTTGAGTGATATGTCGATTGTAAGCAACGATGAAACCAAATGGGGCTGGTCACTCACGGATCTATATCGCAATGCTTTGAGTTTCTACAAAGGTACTTACTATTCTTGCGTTTGATTGAGATGATTCATAGAAAAAATTACGATAATTTAGTCTTCAACCCTACTAACCGTATTTTCCTTCCTTGATTTTTGCTATTTTCCAAATAGAAAAAGCAGGCAAAGCCGTTCAATTCACGTACGAGGACAACTTAAAATTGGTCGCATTTTCACAGCAAGCATTACATGGCCCGATTACGTCGGTGGAATTGCCACCACTTGGAGCGTTCGATGTAATTGGCCGTGATCGTCGTGTTGCGTGGCAAAACCTGGGCACCATAACAAAGTCACAAGCGATGGAGGGTTTTATCGATTTATTGGATCGTTCGTGTGCTGCGTTCAAGCCATACGTGGAGGCAATCAAAAAGGATAGAGAAGAAAAAGAGCGATTAGCACAAGAGCAGGAGCGTCGACGGGTCGAACAATTGGAATTGGAGCGTCAACAGGAAATCAGTCGAAAACTATTGGACGAACAGAAAAGTCGTGAAGAGCAGCAAAAGCGTAAACTACAAGATGCACTCAATCAACAGACCTACGTACAATTTCGTGCGTATGCTGAAAAACAATATCCGGGCAATCCGGAGCAACAGGCCGTTTTGATAAGACAACTACAAAATGAGCATTATCATCAGTATATGCAACAGTTGCACGCACAAATTTCGACCGAAAAGAATGAAAAAATTGATGCGGCCGAACAGAGTAATGGAGATGCAGTGGCAACTAGTGGTACGGCCAGCACCATTGCAACGTCGAACCATCTAAATTTATCGCCCAAGGAAAATAGTCAATGTGATGATAAGGAGGAATGCGAAAGTGACCAAGATTCAGATGGATTTCCACCAATTGCACCGGCACAAATGTGGACCAAACCAGATATTGAACAATTCAAGACGGAAGTGGCGGCTGGCAAAGGCGAAGGCATTATCAAAGTGAGTCAATTATTCCTTGGTCTTCTCTTTTGTTCAACGTAATTTTGGTCTTCAAAGAAATCTTTGATGGATTGAGGTATTTTACAAATTTTTTCTTCTTAAAATCAAGGTTGGCCATGGCGACATCGTCACCGTTCGAGTACCAACACATGAAGGTGGAAGCTGTTTGTATTGGGAATTTGCCACTGATAGTTATGATATTGGATTCGGTGTTTATTTCGAATGGGGAAAACCAACATCCAGCGAAGTTCAAGTGCAAGTATGTGATAGTGAAGATGACGACGAAGAAGACGAAGATGAAGGTAACATTAATCATGCACTTTAATTCACATTGTGATGACATTCTGAAATGATTTCTTCCCTTTCTCTACCCGACTAGTTGAGCTTCAACAAAGTAATGATATCGAATCGGGTGGAAATGGTCCTACTTCACCGCCATCACCGGTGGCACGTTTCCGACCGCCAATTTCAAGCGTTGTTCCTGTATACCGACGTGAGTGTCAGATGGAAGTCTATGTGGGCTCTCATACATATCCTGGCGAAGGAGTTTATCTACTGAAATTCGATAACTCATACTCACTTTGGCGATCGAAAACACTGTACTACCGCGTCTTTTATACACGATAAATCTATTAACTACACATGTTTACAGAGATTTAATCACCAACAAACAAACACCTATCTATTTATGCATCATTTTATCTTGATTTCAGCTGCAAACGAGTTTACAAAAATCGAATGAAATGTTCGTCCAACATGTTCCGTTTTTTTTCTTGCAAAAGTAAATCAATTACGTTTGTGGTCAGTTCAAGTGCAAATTGTTTTGTGTAAGGATTTTGGTTCAGTTTGTGGCATTCCAAAAGTTTTGAATTTTGATTTTAAATCATTTAAGTTTTAAAGAAGAAGAAATAAACCAGTTATAAAGAAAAATCAAAGAATGGCCAGAATGGCCAGAATGGTGTTGGAAATCAATGTCATGATGATACGTGGAAAAACGAATCACAGTCGAAAACGAAACAATAAATAATCAAACAAATTTCCACATTAAACATGCTATAGCCGATGTGACCGTTTTGAGGCGGGTATTCACATGCTCACACTACTGCATTATAACATAATTTTAAACAAGCAAATGAAAATCGGACTTTCCTCTCTTGAAATGAAAATACAATATATTTACGTATTTAAATACAACAACTAAAGCTGAAAAATCGTTCAACTCTTTAGATATATTTACATGCTGATGTTTTGTGCTCTAAATAAATGTTCAAAAACAAATGAATCAAAGGCACACGCTCGTTGTTTCAATCAAATTTTATTTCTTTCTTCGAATATTTCTATTTTTTATTTGATGTGATAACAAGTTAACTTCTTACAGATATTTACACATAAAATTAAACAAAATTCAACTCCATTTTAAATGTGTGCCGATTAATGTGTTTCAGTTGCCACATTTGCTTTACAAACAATTATGAATTTAGCTACACTTCATTGCAATATCTAACAGCATTTCGAGTTAAGGTAATAGTAGTTCGATGTCCTTTTTTGGAAGGGAATTCGATGTATAATAATAATATTACGTGTGCATATATGGAGATCTTCAGCATTGGCTGAAATGAGATACAATTTGCTCCACATAAAACTATACATTTATTTCATTTCAATTTCTGTTCTATTTTTTGCAAGGAAACAAATAACTCAAAATTTGCATAATTCAATTATTATCATTGATTCTAACATGGATTTTCTCTTTGTTCAATGTGTCCCGTTCCGATTAAAATGGCACATGGGATCGATTCCCGTCTTCATTATTTATTGTGTCGAGTGTTTAACCTTCAATACAAGCCTTTTTGTTTGCTTTTTCACATGCTATATGTAAATGTATACTTTGTGTGGTGTATCATGTGTTTAATGGACTCAAGTTTTTATTCCAAAGCTACGAATATTCATTGGATTTAAACGATGTTCGTTCCTTTACATAATTGATGCCATTTTTAATGAGGATCGCTTTCAGTAGTTCATTTTCTCCACGCAAACGGGCTATTTCGTCCTCGTACTTCTTTTTTTCGACTATTGTTCGGCTGTCGGCTGATTGTGATGCATTTTTGCTTCTTTCGAAAAAGGTACGGAAAAGATTGAAAAAAAATTCAAAAAAAGGTGAAGAAAACATCGATTTTCATGACATCCAATATCATGTCAGTAATGAAAATTTCAAAAATGACAACAAACATTTACCGAGTGCTTTTTTTCTCTTGAAGCATTTGCACATATTCACAGGCTTTCGATAAAATTCCACCCTTTGATTGGCCTTCAATTGCAGCTATGCTCAATCGACCGCTATCACCGATCTCAACTGAAGTTCCATCGGCTGGTATAATTGCACCCAGTTTCATGATCCAATGATTGATTTTGTCTCGTCGTCTTCGTTCCACCTCATTGTGGGTGGCTCGTCGTCGATCGTCTCGCTTCTTAAACGAATTCAACGGATCGATGACACTTGTCTACATCGAAGTAGAATGAGTTAAAATTAGACTTTGAAAATTAAACCGCAGAAGAAAATAATGAGCAAACAAGTACATTTGACTTAGATGAAACGGTGCTATTGTTTGTTGTATTGCTGCTGTACGGCGTTGATGGTAGATAGTCGATTTTCGGTGCGATTGCGACCGATGTACGCATTTTCAATGAATTTGAACTACTGCTGTTGCTGGTCGTTTGTGGTTCAACTTTGATTGTTGTCGATGGTACGGCGGTGATTTGAGTGGTTGGAACGGCTTGCAAAAATCCATTTGAACTGTCAATCACAATGTATTGCAGCTGCTGTGGTACGGTTGTCGTGACTGAATTATTTACCGTCGCCGATGTCGTATGAATGGTTTGATTGCTTTTCGGTGAATCATCGGACAATTGTAATATGCGATAGGCAACAATATTGTCCTCACTCCCCGATAACATATACTCGGCATTTGGCGATTCTGAACGACGTAAATACAGAATTAACACAATTAAAAATAAAATGATTATCACCGTTTCGCAGCGAAACACTGTTTCGGAATGGGAATTTATGAAAGACATGACAAATTTACCTCTCACAACAATTCCTTTATCATCAATGATATCTATACCGGCGTCAAGTTGACTAAAAATAAATTCAAGAAAAAAACGGAGATTTTATTGCAATAGCCATATTGTTTGGGCAGCCCAAATTGGACTTTCACACGAAATATAAGCTATATGTAATTATTTTTGGCAACGACAAATAATTGTCGCATTTTCTTAATTGGGAGGGAAAATTAGAAAAGAAATTGGTGCAACCAAACCGAATTGAATTCATTCCTTTATCATTTACTAAAATAGAAATTGTAAAAATTGTAAATATTTCGATAAAATCGCACTAACTCGTCAACAGAATCGGTGTCAACGAAATCCATCTTTGGCACGCTCATTGAACAGTATCCTGATGTCCTGATAAACCGAAAATCAAGTGTTTATTGTAACGCTATTTATTGCCACCGCAACCATTCACTTTGGTACTGTTTGGATTACGCGACCGGTTCATTTGTTTATCGGTGCTTACTCCATGGTCGGTTTCCTTAAATATTGCCACTATTTATACACAATCGTTGGCACAATCACGCAATTCGTTGAGCATGCGATTCCGGTTAAGCTTACTCTCACTACAATTAAATACAATATTGTTTATGTGGCCGTTTTTTTTCCTTTTATTTTGGCATAAAACTGCCAATGAGCAACTACGCTTGAACAACAAATCAATTCAGTTCAGCTCAGTTAAAGGAAGTCTGGTTGGTTGATTTGTTGTATGACTTGGGATCACGAGACATAAATAAAGCACAATTTGTGACGAAATACATGCCATTCAATTCGAGCACAATTTTCGCACTTGTCCACTACACGCCTCTCTGGCTGGTCTTACTATTTTTTTTTTCTCAACACACGATCGGTAAACTAGCAACAACAAAAGCCTAGCATTGTCTATTTTAACAAGCAGGTCATGTGAGAATGCGATACACAAAAAAAGAAACAACAACCACACACCAAACACATACTGCAAGAATACGTCACTGAATTACTTAATTATCACCGACGCACACACATTTGAAAACCACAGAAAATGCACTTGATTCGTTCGCATGACTGTGCGCCTTGGCGCGAGTACAAGTAGAAACAGAAACAAAAAAAAAACAAATTTCCAATAAACAAGTATTTCCAAAATGATTTGCTAGTGTTGTGATTTGATGACACTTCACCCAATTCAAATTACAGCGAATATATGTGAGATGTTTTGCAATTCGTATTGCTCTGCACATGGAATGGGTATGCGCGAGAAATGTCAAATAGAGAAATGTCAGTCGAGGATAGCTAGTTAAAGGCGGTTCACATTGAGAAACGGTGCTTACTAGAAAATAAATGGAAATAGATTGATATCAAAGACATTTATTTCGATGAAAATTGATTATTCCTAAGGAAATTGAAGGTTTTTGTCCAAATGAATGGCGACAGCATGGAATATTCATCAAAATCATCGTATAAATTGATTGATGATACATGAACTTGACGTAGCTCATCCATATGTTTGCCATACGGGACTTGTGCTGCACAACAAGAGAGAGAGAGAGAGAGAGAGAGAGAGAGAGAGAGAGTAAACAAAGTGCGAGAGAGAGAACGAAGAAAATCGCACGTCATGTCATGTCATGTCACATTTGTGTATATGCCTCTGAAATACTCATACATAGCAATTTTTTTACATCATAATAATAGCGTTTTACCGTCTCGCGATTAAATGCGGACAATGTCTTTTGTTCTACTCGTTTGAAAGAGAAAAAGACACGAACGTGTGTGTTGTTGTTAGTTTTTTTCTATTCATTCTTTCTGTATTGTATGCGGCTAATATACTGTGAATGTGTGTTAGCTAAACATCGTTACCGTTGCTACTGCATGGTAATTTTCGATACGAAAAACGAGAGAAAACTCACTCTGACCGCACTACTGTACTGTGATGACTATCTAAAAAAGAAACCGCATGATATACTATGCGCTCTTTCGCTTGTTTATCCAATGAGTTCAGTGTTGTGTGTAAATAACTCGCTAACGGGTGACAGAAAGAAAGAAAAAACTCTAGTCTACTGTAGTTTAACCAAAATAAAAAAAAATTCGCTGTCATTTTCAATTTTTCCTCACTCTATCTTCATCTCATTCTTGGTGTGCGTGTGTTTCAGTGTGTTTTCTATGGCAGATAGAAGAAAATTTGCCATGAATTTATATGTAAATTAAATTTGCGTCTGTCTCTCGTTTGAGAATAAAAAGAGTTTTTTTTCACTCTTTTGCTCCACACAGTGAGAGTCATATGGTTGCTCACATCACTGCTTTTTCTTTCGTTTTTTTTTCTTCATTCTCTACTTGTCTCTCTTATATCTTCGCTTCATTAGTTCAATATATAGTTTTTGTGCATGCGTTTCACAATCTGGTTGAAATTCAATGAAAACGAGAAAATAAGTGAAAAAAAAACTTGATTCATCATCATCATCATCGTGTGAGTGATATCATAAAATTTGATAATGTTGATGACGAACCACACCGTATAATTCTATTGTAAATTTCTTCGATTCGATAAAAAGAAACAAGCTAGTTGTGTGCGATGCGTCGTTGTTCAAGCGCGGATTAGTTATTATTTTCAATTGGTTGCTATTTTCTTCATTCAACCATTCAACATACATACACGCATGCATACCGCCAAGAAATGAGAACAAACAAATATTTTCCGAGTGTAAAATGAAAAATGAGCGCTGTAATTTGTGTGCTTCGTCTATCGATAGATACAAAGTTATGATTTAGTTTGCATATGGAACAAAGTGAGTTAGTAAGAAAGAAACACAAAGAACGAAAAAAAAAACACGAACACACAAACACAAAACTCCCAACGAAGAAGCATTAGCAAAATAATAACAATCATAAAAGTGGATAATTATTGAGAATCCAAAACGATAAATAGCACGGTTCAGAGCCTTTGCAAGTTTCTATTGGGTTTGGTGCTTTTTTGTTGCTTTAAATGTGCATTAGTCGACGAGCGCCGTGAGATTTTGGCAAATATTGTGTCGAGTTTCAATTTCTGTTTTGTCTTGTCATCGTACTAGACTAGATTCAAAAGGTGGTGTTGTTATGTACCGAAGAATATAAGTGGCAGATTTGCTCTCAATAGTCAGAGAAGAAGAAGACAAAGAGACAAAAAAATCGGATTGTCATGTCATGATTTGGATTATTTTCGATATCACAGCTTCATTCTCGTGTGCCGCCACCGCAACAATTCACTGTTGCCGAAACAAAAGATTTGGCTGGATATAATTTACATGAAATAGATGCGCAATTTTTAATGAGCACCAATAAGACTAAGGCAAACCATTGAATTTTATATATGCTGGATGTTTATGAATCTTTGTTCGCAGTTGTGTATCGACATCGGTAGTGATATGTTCATTTATTTGTTCGCTTGCACAATTGGGAAGTGAGTTCAGAGTGGCACTGAAGAAACGGCAACAACAACAACAAAACGTGTATAATACATAATGGACGCGTAGATTGAAAGCAGTGCAATCACTTAACTCGTTCTACTTATTGATGTCAACGTAAAAACAAGAAAATACGAGTATATATACACATCGGAGAAAAATAAATGCAGAAATCCAAGCGAATATTCCAAATTAGTGCACAGTTTGTGTCGTATCGACGATGCGATTAAATTCCAACAGTAAAATTGAGTTGCAAGTCAATGGAAATATCGATTAGATTTTGTAAATTTCTCTTTGATTTTTATCTTCAATAATGAACGGCGCTTATATTCGCTCTGTGTGCTCAACCTTCGTTAGCTCGTCAAATATTTAGTGCCACAAAGGTGGAGAGAGGGAAAGACACACACGGACAGGGAAAAAAAAAGAATAAACAACAACACAGAGAGCATAATTGTATTCAGTGCATTGAGAGTGGCAGCAACAGCGATAGCAGCAACCGATTCAGCAGATATGCTACATTGGCATTTTCATGTGTAAACAGAGACAGAGCCCAGTTCCCGTTTCTTTTCCGCATGACTTTTGATCAAGTAAAGTGAACAAAAACCCAAGGCAGCAGCAGCAGAAAAAAATAAATAAATAAATTGCGAGTTATTCTCGCATAATAGCGCAACGGGAGAAACGAGAAACGAGAACACGTACAATGTGTAGACTGTATGTACCATTGAATGGATGGAATTTTTACCCAAGCTATATACACTTAACAGCTTCATCGTGAATGCATAAGCACAATTCAATTATTTTTATTTGTCAATCGACGTGCGATAGGCACACAGAGTACACAAACAAATCAAACCATCTTTAATTTAATTAAAATTACATCTACGAACAACAACTGGAAATAGAAAAGAGGTGGACAAAGAAGAGAACAACGCGGAACAACTACGTATACCCTTTCGTCGTAATATTAAGGAAGACTTGTGTGTGTTTATGTGTTTAAAGAGGTGAATATTGTGTACGTCATTATCATCGCATTGAAAATGATTGACCAAAAGTTACAGTCGCTGCCCAAGGATGAACCGGCCCAAATGGTCGATTCAACGATGACGATGAGTTCAAGTTTTACCCATTTATCGCTGGACACCGACGAATTTTCGGTGAGCGGTGAAGATGAAGCGGGTAACAACACAAATCAATCGACAACGGCGAAGGCGACGACGACAACGGCAGCAACACATTCGTTTGCCATGTATGACGCTCTCGTTGACATTTGCCTAAACAACGTAAAATACTTTGAATGCGACGACAGTGAGACAGGGCAACGATTTTTATGCGCATTTCGTGGCATAATCGATCATATTGCGATTGCCCGGCCATTTGTTGCCAAAATAATAACATTCGTACACGAGTACGATTTCGATGAAAACACACCAGCCAATGGTTATCGGAGCTTTGTGAAAACAATTCAGGCATGCATCAATCACAGTGTGAAGGTCTCCAAATATATAGCACAGAATCGTAGCTATTTATTATTCCGGAAAAATATGTATATGAAGTAAGTGTTCTTTTTTTCAATCAAGCGTTTATCTTGTTGTTGTTTTTTTTCTCGACATAAACTGATTGCACACAATGTTTTGATTGTTTGAATATTTGATTGGGGCCACTTGTTTTTGGCCGCCTACACACACACCTGTTCGTATTCTGACATGATTCTAATTGTTTGCTGGATAGATAAAATTCATGTGTTCTTTTCCATTCTCGCAGGGAAATCGAAGCATGCAGCCATTTGTTAGCTAGTTTATGCAGTTGCCTAGAACAAATAATGATTATCCGACAGGGTAGTGAATATGGATCACTCTTCCCACCTGGTGACCATAAAGCAATTGGCCTATTCAATACGAGCGCAGCAGTGAATCAGTATTCTTTCTACGGACGATGTATTGGCTTTCATGTGAGTTAATGCAAACTTCTATCTTTCAAAAACTAACGAGTTGATCAATTTAAAATTGCTTCACGACGAATTGATTAAATGTTATTTGTCATCCGTTTCAGTATTGTGAATCAATGCAGTCGGTGGTGAAATTCTTGGGCATTTGTTTGGCTGGCTTTTCCGAAGTGTACTATAACAATAACGGCAATCGAATTATGAAAGCGACTAGTTCGATGTATACTGGAGGCAAATACTATTGGAACCCTGAGCTGAGAGCCAGACGGATTGTGAATTTGAGTCAGAATGCTGGTATTGATTTTTGTAAATCGTTTTGGTCGCTCACTGAAGGTGAACTCATGTATGCACTGCCCAATGTGTTTGGCGTAAAAATTAAAGTGAATCGATTGATAACGATACCACCTGAACCGCTTGAACTAGAGAGTGTAGCAGTTGCGAATACAATGGTTAAAATTCCTGTTCCGTCAAGCCACTTGGGAGTTGGACCAGTGACAGCGCGATTGTTGTCGAGTGTTCGTCGCGAGGGCATGATTGGTGAACGTAATAAGAAACACATGCACGCACCATCGAAAAGCCTCATATTCCATTGCCACGGCGGTGGATTTGTTGCGCAGAGTTCAAAATCACATGAAGTGTATTTGCGAGAATGGGCAGCAAGGTTGCACGTGCCAATCTTATCAATCGATTACAGTCTCGCTCCACAGGCGCCATACCCACGTGCATTAGAAGAAGTGTTCTATGCATATTGTTGGGCAATTAAAAATGCCAAACTCCTAGGAACCACCGCTGAAAAGATAGTCGTGGTGGGAGATTCAGCTGGCGCCAATTTAAACATGGCACTCACGTTGAAATGTATTGATCAGAAAGTACGACGTCCCGATGGTGTATTTCTTATTTATTGTCCGATGCGGTTGGGCTTTGCTCCAAGCCCAGCACGATTCTTGTGTTTAATGGATGTTCTGTTGCCGTTTGGATTTTTGATGGGATGTTTAAAGGCATACGTGCACCCGGGCAAGGATCAATTTATGACACCAAACGATAAAAAACGAATCGATTTACGCAATGAAAAAGACGATAAAAAAGAGGTGCCCAATGATTCGTCGGTGTCGACGACATCAGCTGTGATTGTATTAATGTCTGAAGCGGAATCGGCCGATATACCGACATTTGTTCATATCGGATCGGAAAGCCAAGATAATGAACAAGCAAATGATAAACAAACCGATGCATCGATATCAATCGATGGCGGATCGACGTGGGAGCACATCGAACATGAACATGATCCAAATTATGAAGCGAATAACAAGAGTCCGGTGAGTGATGGCACTAGCGACACATTTGCCAGCGCATCATTGCAAAACAGTCAAACTGGTGGCAACACAGAAATGATGACACCGGACGAAAGCAATGCAATCTCATTTGAAGAAGATTCACAACCGATTACACTGCACAAGCCAGTGAACGATAAGAATAGTGCGTATGACATATGTAATTTAGATTTGAATGCAGCGGACACGACAAACGAACGACGAAATTCCACATCGTCATCATTGGTTGAAATGGATTCCACCGAACCGCAAAATAATGGATCAACCAATTTTGTGGCCGATTTTGTGGAAAAATACGGCAAAGAAGATCTGAATAAAACAGCAGCGCCACGAACACGATCCGAAGAGAATGTGCTGTTTGAAGAGGGGCGCGAGGCATTAAATATGCAAAATATTCCGACGAAAATTTACAAAGCAGTCGAAACAGCGGCCAACTCAGTGGCGAGCACATTCAATGCAATCACATCGCCAACGGTCATTCGAAACGGTATACCAGGCAGTGTTAATGGTTTAGGATTCACCAGAAGCCGATTGAATTCATTGACCGAACGCAATCCAGCCGATGATTATCTATTCGACGTTCCAAAGGATCCATTCCTATCACCATATTATGCTAGCAATGAAATGCTCAGCCAATTGCCATCCATGAAAATTTTGGTAAGAATGTGATTTATTCTTTCTTTTTATTAATAAATGATGTAAATAACTTCGAACATTTGATTTGAACAAACGGCTGTCTTTTTATCTTTCACACAGACTGTCGACATGGATCCATGCCTTGATGATTGCATTATGATGGCCAAGAAACTGAAAGCACTTGGCATCCCAACTGAGTTAGATGTCTTGCCCGGACTACCACACGGCTTCTTAAGCTTTGTTAAAGTAAGCCCAACTTCCTTTGGAATTAAAATCATTCTCATCAATGAAGTTTGAATAATTTTTCCTTTTTACCGTTCTGTTCCTTTCTATTTAGCTTTCAAAAGAGGCGTACGAAGGTAATCGTGTGTGTATTTCGCGTTTGGCCGAGCTTTTAGAAACAACTGTCGATTCAAAATGCTGAACAAGTTGCATAATTTCAAATATCTTTGGCAAACATCTTCGTTGGCCATTGAAAACAGCAAAAAAAAAACAGATAGCTCACTGATATTTAAATAACAAATGAACAAATTTAATTGGACTGGAATCTTTTTGCATTCTTTTAGAAATTATTTTTCTTACAAGCTCCTCAATCAGCCTATTTATTAAGCAGAGGTTCGATGAGGATAAATTTGTGTGTGTCAAACAACATTTTTTTATAATAATTTTCCTTTATACGCATTCGCTTAAATATCCGCTCAATAAGTGGCCTAAATGAAAAATTTGTTCTTATCAACAATATCAACACAGATATGCCTTTATTTGCATTGCATACACGTGTTTTTTTTATAGATATTATAAAAAAGAATGAAAAAGAAAGAATTGGCTTTTGCCGAGTGAAATTTGTCGATACATAAAGAGATTTTGTCTACCAAATTGAATGCTACAATTTTATCACTTGTTGAATTTTGCATTTTTCTAGAAAAAACACTCATTGTGTCTCGAATTCATTTTTTTGAAGAAGCAAAACAAAAAAAACGCCACTTATTTAAAGCATTTTAGAATCTGAATTCAAGAATTCTTAATGAATGGTCTGCTTTTTTCTAATTTACCAATCGTTTCAAATTATTCAAAAAACGAACAAATGCTGTATTATTTTTCATTTATTTTTAATTATTTTTAAATTAAATACTGCACTGCTCACGCATTGAGTACCAATTTTTAACATACACCGAGGACCACCAACCGACAATTCAATAGCTTTGAATTCTTCGCAACACATTATAATTCTCTGGATTAATACAATTGATTGCAACATAATATATCAGCTCATTTCCGAAAATACGGCTGTATAAAATATATTGAACTTAGAGCCGATTTTAAATGGCTCATATCGTTCTACAGACATTTGTCACACGATATCCTAACAATTTAATGGTGCATAAAATAAAACAGAATAATGCTTCTGTATATATAAATATATTTAAGGAAGGAATATTTCAGATATATGAAATAAGTAACTAAAAGGGTAAACGTTGTCCATATCTGTTAATATTTTTTTGTACAATTTTCAATTGGTTACAAGTGATATTTTTTTCCCTTTTAACTTTGCTTTGCTATGAGCTTTGTCACCTGTTTTTTTGTTGGAACCACACTAAATTTAACAAAGTATTAATTAATCAGTTGTCCATTGTTTTAAGAATGATGCTATCTTAATTTTGTGTTTTGTGTTGCAGAAAGTTTGGCATCAGTCACAAATGAAATTGTCTGGTTAAACATATATTTTTAAATCATTATTGTCTACATATATTCATTCTGGGATATGTGAAAGGAAGAGGTTTTTTTTTTAAATCGAATCTATTGAAATATTCTTCAATTTCACACACACTTTCACAATTTTATACATAGTCACACACACACACACTGTTACTGGCATCAATAGTATTTTCACAAAAACACACATTATTTGTTTAACATTCAAAACAACATTGTATTCAGTATCAACTTAAAATAAAGTTTATTGGAATATGTACAAAGCATTTTTTTCTTTCTTCTGCCATTTTTAGACCATCGACATATTTGAACTTGAATGACAGAGTGAAAACTCTGCAGACGGATTTTTTTAAGGGTAAAAAATTTGGATTACCTTTTTCATCACTCAAAAAATGATGCGATCACACAAGAGAAAAACACAATTTACAACAAAACAAGCTACTCAAAATGAAAACCATGTACAGAATTTTTTTTTGGCAATTTTCATTCTTTGGTCATTCAAATAGCAAAACAAACCCAGAAATATTGAATGGAAAAATGTGATTTTTAAAAAAATCTATTTGGTTTGAATATTATTTTAAACCGGATCAAAAATCAACGAACTAATTTGACAGCAACTGTCACATTTGACACAGGCGAAGTGTCAAAGGAAAAACAATTCACGATGCACGTGCTTGACGTTTCAAGCAAAAAACAATGTAAACAAAACAATAATAACAATTTTAAACGATTTCTAGTTGCTTTTCTTCGTGATTCCGGTGAAAAATGGATGAATTCAGACGTTTGCCTTGGTAAGTAGTTCAGAAGATTTGGATTGTCTTCGAAATAAAATTGATTTATTTTCAAATAAGTGTAATTTTTATCATTCATTATTTTCTAGGCCGTCATCGGATTTTGGAACTGATTTGCATCAAACATACGCATTGAATATGCCTGAATTTCAACAGAGAAATCCGACGGATGTGTTTTTCTGCAATCTCATGAACATTGATCCATTGCATTTGCAACATGAAAATCAAAATCAAAATGAGTCTTCAGGAGAAGGGGAGTTGACACCAAGACAATTCATTGATCCACGAACTGGGATTGAAATTCCATCGCATGTGTGCAACTACAAAAATATCGACTTGAAAACACGGAATATTTTTTTAACAAAATACATTCAAGTCTCAAATTTACAGCGGCACGAGCATTTGACATGTTTGAATGCGCTTGCTCGTTTACCAAAACCAGAGACTGAACTGTCGAATGAGGAGAAAAAAGATCGTTTGCTATTCAATGCAACAGCCGTTCTCCGGTCCGAAGAAAAGAAGGCATTTCTAGAGAAATTGCGTGAGCGCTTTTTTGCTGAAGTTCCCAACCGATTTCACAATGTTCCGCCGTCCATTGAATATTTTGTCACTCAAAATTGGAAGGAACAATTGGTTATGATGCATCGACAATTTGTGAATGCCAGGTTCAGTTTGAAGACGGCGATTTTATTGCAACCATCTGAATGTGTCGTGACAACCAACGCAGTTCATCAAGAGCATTTAGGATGCGTACCGCAAATGTCTAGGGATAATTTAGAGTATCTCAGGCAATCATTTCCAAATCTAATGAAAGCCCACAATATGCGAAAAAATACACATCAATTGCCTGCGATCAAAGGAAAAGTAAAGGACTTAGTTCAACAGCACAAAGTTGATTTTGTCATACCGATTTCGATTTTGAAATGTATTTTAGGCTCGAAAACTGGTTGGTCATTCTGCATGACAGTGAAAGAGTCTGCCTTGAGCACGGTTTTCAATCCGAAAAAGGAAATTATCTGTGAAAAACCATTGCCACCGGCGTATCTCAGTGGAAATGACCGATACAAAAAGGGCGCCAAATATTTGCTGCACAGTTGCTTTAATGCAAACGCATTGTACGTATACAATCACAACGAGAAAATCGAAAGCAGAACTAGCACACAGGCTATTGAATGTGATTCTAATACAAGTACGGCGATAGAGTATAAAGTATCAAATTGTGATGAATTTATTCGAAACCATGCGAGAGGCGAAGATTCTTATGGAAATATGACATTTACGATTTTCGATGTGAAGGGATACAATAGCGCCGATGACATAAATGAATCGTTTAAAATTTTAGTGCCGACAAAGCAAGCGGCTTACAAGAAAGATAGCAATGGTGAGATCAAATTCATTAATTGGTCACCAAAAATCGAATTTCAAGCTGAATACGGAGTCGAGGTGATGAGGAAGGATGAACTGATTTCTGAATGGTGTGAACTGTATTTTCGACCAAATACAAGCACGGAAAGAGGTAAGTTTTTTTCAGTTTCGAAAGTAACCTTTACCTGCTTAGTCTGTTTCAAAGTTTATTTTTACCCTAAAGAAACCATTTTTTGCTGTGTATTTGCGACTGAATCCACATTTCGGTTTTCATTTTTCTCTTCCTTCCAGTCCGTTTCGATTGCATAACCGGAAAAGTGATACATCATCAAACGATTACATCGTTCGAAGTTGAGAATGAACTAAGAACGAATTACGGTATCGAAAGACAGCAGCTTCTTCAACGTCTTTGGCATGCATTGCAAACGTTCAATGATTTTCCACCCGGCGACTATCTTTTGCAAAGTGATTCAAAGCATCTGGATTCCATAAAAATCTTTGAGAAAACGAATAGGTGAGTTTACATCATAGTATTTGAAAAGTTGAATCAATAAAATGTCTATAATGATTCGAAAACCAAATCAATGTTTTCATTCCAGCACCGGATCGGTTGGTATTTCGCAAATAATCAAGAGTGCAACAAATGCCCCAATATTGGAGAAAAATCTACTTGACAAAGTGGATTGGCAGCCCATTGATGACAACATTTCAATTGAAATCCATAAAAACTACAAAATATTACCGTGTGCCTTTCCGCATAGTGACTACTTAAGAGAAAATAATGTGAAACCGCCGCGTGACGAACGAATGACACCAACGAGAGCACCGGGAGCAATAATAATGTCAAAGATTTGCCCAAAGGATGATACGAGTGGCATTATTAAGAGCACACAATCAAGAAAACGGGCACAGGAGCATCGATTTAAAATGAGGGGTAATCAAAGCAAAAAGCACAAAAAGTTGAAACAACGAGCCCGAAAGCAAGCGAAGATTGTGGAGCAAAAAATGGAGATTCATGGACTTAAATCAGCCAAACGTTTATTGGCCGCTACAATGGATCAATTCAATACGCCTTCGGGTGAGTCGTTTGCTGAACCGAACATGAAACCAGGAGATAGTTCGATCGCAGCGAGAACAAGGAAAAGGTCAGAGTGTGACAATTCCGGAGACGTACAACCATCAACATCAGCTAAACAGTTTACAAGACGTAGCAGCCGAATTCCAATGAATAAAGCCAATTAATTGTATTATTGACAAATGAAGTGTTATAGAGCTGAAAATAAAATAAAATTTCTACCTACTACGAAATCAATAGAAAAGAGAACGCGCTTTTTTGTATTTCGAATTAGAATTATTGTATGTTTTATTTCTATTCCCAACAGAATTGTTATAATTGGTCTTATTGATTGCGTCGGCGAAACATAGTGTTATTTTTTTTTCTTAATTTCTCTAGAAATCCGTTTCGTGCTTCTATTTCCACTTATTCGATTTCGAACTATTCGCGGTAGCATTTAAGACATCAGCCAATGGGGTGGAGTTAATAACACTACTGATCGGCATTTGATGTATATTTATACGCATTGAAGAAAATGTCATTTAGCTTATCCATATGAATAATGTAACAATTAATATATATATATATATCTAAATAATCATACGAATACAATAAACACAGTGTGTATGGATGAATGTGTTTTTCCGTTGCATAACCGAAGATTTTTTTGTTTTGTTTTACTCGGACATTATCAATTAATGGAATAGATTTGACATTTTAGACAGATCGCATGATTGCTTCATAGGCTGCGAATACCATTGTAGCTACTTCAACGGAACGTGATTTCAGACTGAGCGTTGCATCTGGATTGTTTGGTTGTAGTTTCAATTCAAGCAAAACCCAAATGTTATTCGATAATTTCAGCGATTGATACAGCATGTCTTGACCTTCAACATTACGCTTGGCGATTGTGAAAATGTTGTTTGCTGTCATTTTTGACGAGATTGCATCGGCCGAACCAACAATACCGTTCAGGTTGTATTGTACTTCATTAGCAGCCGGAATTTCCTTCCATGTTGTCAAGAAAAGACGCTTATCAAGTTGACCATCCTCTTGAAACAGTGAGTTGGCATGCACCAAACAAGCAAAGTAGAATATGTCCACGTTATTTTTGACAGCCACCTGAAAATAAAAATTGAACGTGTTTCCTCAATACTTTCCTCCTTTTACACCAACTCCCTCCCAATAAAAGAGTTGAACTTTACCTGTAAATTGTTCAACGGTTCCATTCGCTGAACTGGACCGGTTGTGTTGAGTATGAGTGAAGCTTCAATGGTTTGTGCTGGTTGCAGTGCGCCAACCTGTATCGGTGCACTTGGAACCAATCCAAAACTGTTTTTGTTTAGCTGAATTGCAAAGCCAGTCATTGCTTGCATTGCTTTGTTCGTGAATACCAGATCCATTGAAACCTGACCGTTGCGCCGGGAAAATGTGCCTTGAACTTCCAGACCTTTGCCCTTTTCAGCCGGCAACCACACAGTTTTTGGAATGACGACAGTCGTTGGCGGGGCGGCTGATAGACCAAATATGTCACCCAATAGACCTGAACCACCGGCGACGCCAGCATCAGCTGAAGGTGCTGCACTGACTCCCAACTAGAGTAGAGAAAGAAATGACATTCACAATAATAAAACTAATCGGTATTTTTTTTAAAAATAAGACTTTGTTTAAACAACTCACCAAAACATCCAAACCACCGCCCAGTAAATCGATAGTACTTGTTGGTGCAGCAGCTATAGGTGCAGCAGGTGCGTTAATATCCATTGATAATAGATCACCGATGAGAGATTCTTGGTTTGGAATGACAGTGGGTTCGTTTGATGTGGATTCATTTTCGCCGGATGCTGCAGCGACCGAACGATTCGGCAATGATTTACGAATGCCAGCCGTGCGACCCTCGACAAATGCTGTGGGCGGTTTATGATACACACTAGCCAATGAACTGATATGACAGATGAGTTCGTCCAAAAGTGTTGGCTCAAGCAAATCCGTTTCCTCCGAAATAAGTGGCTTGTCGGCGAGCACCACTTCTTTGGCAGCAGCCGGATCGGTGGAAAGCAAACGCCAGTAGATAAAACCACGGTCACGCAAATCTGGATTATCAGAATCTTGTGTGGCCAATGACAAAACGTGTTGAACAAGTTCTTGTGTGTCCGATGGTCGTTTCAAGAATAATTTCACCACAGCTGTGAGCAGTTGCAGTTGCACTTGAGCATTTTCATCTTGGAAGCCCTCCAAGAAACCATCCAGCAATTCGTCAGCATTATCGATACGTTCGGCATATTCACCGATGATCCAAACCATTGACGCACGCGCTTCTGGTTCGTCCAAAGTGTCCAAATTCTCACACAATGTACTGATGATGCTCTCGTATTTGTTTGGATATTTACGGAAAATATCTTTGATAACAACAATGGCTTCTTGAACCACGTAGTTAACTTTCGTTTGAATCAAATCCAAAAGAGTCGAAACGCATCGCTCAGCCGATGGTTCAACTTTGATGGCACATCTGCCGATCGCACGCACCGCCTTACGCACAAAATCAACATCAACCTCCGTTGCATACTCCTTCAATTCGCTCAACACTTGGGCTATATTACTCTGATTGGCCAAACGAATCATGATATCCAATTTCTCCAGCTTCACGTAGATTGGATCGTTGTATTTCACAAAGAATACTTTCATTTCGTGCTTTAGGATGTCGGGACGCTTCTGAACGATCAAATTGATGTTACGCAAAGCCACATACTGGACTTCCGGTTCGGATGACAACAGCGTGACCAATGGTGGTGCGAGTTTTTTGGTGAGCGTTGCACAGAAATCACTGTCGCTCGACAACATTTCCAAAAGTTTCATGAGAACTTTGACGGCGCTTAGTACAACAGCCGCATTTGCGTGGGCCAAACGTGGTGTGATTCGTTCGCAAATCGATTGAGCCTCACGTTCATCTTTTGGACTGTAGTTTGACAGTGAGTCCAAAATGAACACCTGTCCCCATTCGGTGCATTCATTCAAAGCGGTCAAGAGCTTATTGATGGTTGGCGAATTCATTTCGACAAGTGGATGCCCGGATTGGCTGGCTTCATTGATCTCGCTGAGAGCTGCTACCGCATTTGCGACAACCATTGGATTCGAATCGGACAACAAATCTTTCAATTGATCAAGAAAACCTTGGTCTTCGACCTAAAATGCACACGAAATTAGAAAATTAGCTCAGCACAACCCTTTTGTCAAGATTTTTTCAAATAAAAATTAGTTCGGCCGTTTTCTTTACCATTGACGATGAAATATCGTAGAGTTTTGCAACGCAAACCGCAGCCGTTTTGCGCACATATGGATCATCGTCGCGTAGACACTTTCGTAACGGTTCACACAAGTATTCCGTTATCTTATCCACCCGAATACAACCCATGGTACGAACTGCCAACGCTCTAATCAACGGATTTGAATCTTCGCAATCCTGTTGAACAAGAGATAGAAACAGAAAAAACCCACAAATTCATGAAAATTGCTTATCTTTTAGCGAAAAAACAATTAAACAAAGGCAGAATTGCAAGCGATTTTATGAATCACCCTTCTAGCATTTTATCTGCACGAAACATTACATACGACGAACAACGCATTTTTATTCAAAACAGCTAAACAAAAAAATGAAACGGTTGATTTTTTTGTTATCTACTTTAGTTTTGATTTGCACTAAAACAAACATTCAATAAACAACAAAATGTAGCGAATGAATGAAGATGGCGAATAAAACACACAAAAAGAACAGCAACCCAAATGATCTCAACAGCGAGGCAGATCGCTTTAGCAATGACAACAAATTTTATGTACGCATCGATTTTTTTTCGCATTTAATGAAGGAACAAAACAGAAAAAAATGTTCAGCAAAATGAAATGATATGACCTCTACTCAACTTTCTTGGTTTGATTTCAACTTCCATTGTCAAAACGTGTTTGAGAAACAAAAAGGAAAAACAAATAATACTTTCATGTTCAGGTTCAGAAAATTTGGTTTTTCATTTGCAAACATCGCTATTTGAGAGATAGAGATAGAAAAAAAAATGATGATAATTTTGGTTACAGTTGCGCTCATGTCGGCATACCAAAAGAAAAATAGAACAAAAGAAAATTATGTAAAAAATTTTTAACTTGGAATTACAACGGATCATCACAGAACAAAAGAATGTGTGTGTTTAAAAAATAGGAAATTTACGGTTTACCTTAATAAGTTGCGAAGAGGGCAGATCCTTTTATTTTGTATATAAATAAATTATTTTAGTTTTAATCTCAATTCGCAAATCAAATAGCATTTTTTTGTAGTTATAAAAACAATAGTAGAATTTAAAAAAAAATAAAAAAAAATGTACGTGTAAAATACACAAAAATTCGAAAAAGATTTCGTCCGTTTCGTGCGTGTCATTCTCATTTCGATTGCTTGACACTGCTTTAGTTTTATCTAATAATCAAATGTTACCGTTACGTGCTCAAAATAGTTAAAATCGAAAATGCGCTCAAAACAATGGAGTTATGAATAATTTTTTGTTGTTGTTGTTATTGTTATTCCCCATTGGATTCTACAGTTTAGCAAACGGCGTTTCGGTCATTAAATCAAAATGAATCGATTAGTCAACAATTACGAGAGGCAAATATCAACAGGGAGCGTTTTTTTTATCAAGAGAGAGTAAAAATAAAATATCGGTTAAATAAAACGGAAATCTTGGAATAAAAAAGAACAATCGAACTAAGTTCAAAGTAGAAAAAAAAGTGATTTTGTCGAGACGAAAGTGATTTATATAAAAACGAGAGTAAAGAGAAAGAGAGAAAAAAGAGAAAAGAAAAATGTTTGGCTAAAAGCCAAGACTTTTCCTTTCTTGGATACAAACTAACCTTAACAAATGTGTTGACCGCCATGATAGCCATATCGGGTTGAGATTTCGCATAATTCATCAGATACAGGTAAACCAATTTTTTCAACTCCAAATTATCGGTTTGCATACAGTTGACGACATCGGGAAATAGAGCCGATACATCCTTGCCGACTGTCATGCTCGCAATTACCTGACGTTTCAGGAACACACACATGAAAAATGAAATGAAATGTCAATGAACAACAACACTCTATCAATCGATTTTTTTTGTGCTCCCTTTTCACATTCCCTCACCTTTTTGACGGCCTCCTTTTTCTTCTCCTTTTTATCGCTGTTCAGCTCGGATTTCAATTCGAAAATTTCACCTTTTTTGGTGGTTGTAAAGTATTTTGAGTCCGTCATTTTGTTTTCGATTCTCTTGTGTGCAAATGTATCGATGTTATAAAGGCTAAAAATAAATGTGCAAGCAAAAGGATTCTTTAAAACTATCATTAGGCCTAATTATAGCTTAACACAAATAGATAGAATTCAACGAAATTGACATCGATCAACGAACTAAAAACTACTGAAAAAATGCGGTCCAATCGCTTTAAAATAAATAAAAAAGGGGTGTCATCCGTATATTTTTCTTATCGTCGAACAATTTCGAATTCACATAGAACGCAGTTTATCAGCCCAATGGAATTCAACAGCGTCGAACCCATTGCGCGTAAACAAAACATAATGTGTCTGCGATAAAAACGAATATCCAATGACTTTGCCGAAATTTGGAACTCAAACGTAAAGAAAACTTAAACAATTTAAATAGTGAAAAATTGGAATCGATTAAAATTACAAAGTCGACATTTTTTTTGATTATGGTAGTCGATTTTCCTTCAAACAAAACACTTGTACAGCGCTCACTGAGTCGGATAACGATATCACAGCGACGTCGTTTTTTTCTCACTCTCGATAAACAATGCCTGTCTCAAAACATAAAGGCATAGAGGCAGCGCCTGTGTACAAGCTATCACTCACACAGCCATACACACACACACACATCGCATTGACACACCAATACCATTACATTTGCATCAATCACTTCCATCTCTTTGCTTCATTCACTTGAATTGAATAATTTCCAACTTCCTAAAAACGAAAAGATGATTAAAGACACCACCCAATTGAAACACCAAACCGATAACAACGGTGATTGCACGAGAAAAAAAGCAACAACGATTTTGCTAATTTTTTGTCGTTGTTGCCATTTTATCGGTGTTACTTTTTTTTGCTGGCCAATGGAATTACAAAATTCACTTTTTTCACCATTCTTCTACTGCATTGCATACGGCTTGTCATTGTCGACCGATTTTTTTTTTGCCTTCGATTACACGATTTATTTTATCACCAATTAAAATTGTTTCAATTAATTTTGATACATTCAATCGGAATACTTACGATTGATTTGATTGAAATTGAATTCAATGGAAGAAAACAAATCTAACACAAAAATATTTTTAATACAATTTCCTCTGCTGTTCCGTGGTTTGTTCTGCGATGACACCGAGCTGTGAATAGTTTACGTGTTTCGCTGTCAATTTATTGTCGCTCTCTCTGTGTGTATGTGATGGGCATGGTTTGGCAGTGGCGCCGATCTAGCGGTCAAATTACAAATCACCCGGTATTGATTTGGTGTTGACACACATACAAACTCCATTTAACCCAAACATGTTGCATGAGATTCAAGCTAAGGTTTCAACTTTTTTTTCTCACGAAATGTTTGGGAAAATGATGGAAAATTTAATGGAAAATGTGAACCATTCGTTGATTATTGGGAAACATTTGATGAATCTAATAGATTGATTGCTCATTTGAAACTTGTTGCGAGTGTCTTTTCCCAGTTTGATTGTGATTCATCTGAAATCAATCCAACTTTGTTATCATTATATCGCCTCTTTCCACTTTTTTTCTTCTACATGTGGAAAGCTTGTAAGCGCACCGAGAGCTTTGTGCTATAGAATGCTCTTTCTCCAACCTCCACCATTTTTCATTGACAACCAAATGAATGAACGGAGCGCCAACGAGATGGCATATAACCCATACGAACGAAACAACCGTATATGCGAAAAAAGAGAACAACCAGTCATATCCATATTTTCATGTTTCCACACAAGAGCTTGGTGGAAGTTGAGAAAGGAATTTTCATCTAGTGTATGTTTTATAGAAAATGGCGCCGGTCGAAACACAAACCATTTCCATCGCATAGAGAAAAAAATTCATTTCAAACAAAAAAATTGAACAAAAAATTTAGAATTCCTTGTGTATGTAATTCTGTCCTTCAATCTAACTGAGTGCTTCGTTGAAAAATCAGTCTTATCGTTTTAGTGTGTGTTTTATGCAATAGAAAAATAGAAAAATAAAATAAAATAAACAACAAAATAAATAAGCGTAAAATAGCAAAACCAATTGGAATATAGTGTGTACGAAAGAAAAAGAAACAAGTCGAACGGTGATTTCATCGCAGCAGTGATATAAAATACAGTTCCAGCAGAGCCTGTGTTTCTCCATTCATTGTAAGCAGAATAAACAACGAATGAAATCTTATGCGTGTGCATTTGTGTGTTTCGAATACGTTGTGTGTATTGCACGGGTCGCATTCATATCTATCTATTGGATTTTGTGAATGGTTTTGTTATTGAATTTGGATTTTCCCCCTTTTTTACTCTACTGAAATTTTTATCAAATTTTCTCGTTGATTGAATGTAATTGAACAAGAATTTTATGTATATCATGGAAGGAAATTTACCTCGGGTGTTGAATTTGCTTGCTTGAAAGAAATAGATAAAGGAAAATCATATAGAATTTGATGAATCAAATGTGAGAATAAAATTTGATGGAAGAGTGTTCATTAATTTAACACAAGAACAATTGTTAGTAACAATGGAACTAAGTATTTCTGCAGTTGAATGGAGTTAATTTCCTGAAAATCAAATGAAAGTCCTTGTAATGCATGCACTTAATGATGATGCCTGAGTAAATAAGCGAAAAAAATTGTTCATAGTCATGTGATAAGAAAAATAAACGAGAAAGTCGAGAAAAGAAACAAAGTGTACACCTCATGTGGTTGTCATGAGTTCGTGCTTGATTTAGAATTCAGGCTGACAAGAGAAAGAGTGAAGAGAAATAATCATCATTGGCGTCACTGCTTCCAGTTGTACTGAAAGCAAATTGAAATATGGTTTCGACTTAAATAACGGTTGACTGACAATAGACAATGCTCTGCTATCTCAAAAGCCATTTCCCTTTTTTTTGCTCCTCCGCAAAAATGGATACTAAATGGAAATTGCAAATGAAAGCGCAGCGAACCGTTAAAAATTGTTGGTTTCACTCAACCAGCCAGTCAGTCAGCCAGCATTATGACCGTCCAGAATACACAAGCTAATCTTCATTGAAAATAATTACGATTAATCAGTTGTGTACCGTGTTCCCGGGAGCGTGTTGCTGGTGCTTTGGATGTTTTCAGATTAAAATGAAAATAGCAAAAGCAGTAATTGATTTTCTTTGCCTTTCATTTCGCGTGTGTGTGTGTGTATAACATGTTGTTTGTGTGTTCCTGTGCATGTGGTTGATGACAAAAGGTTTGGTGTTGCTCCTTTTTGGTCGATGAACTATGGTGGCCGTCAGTAGTGTGTTCGACTCGCAAATGGCTAGAGAGACTTAACATGTTTTTCCATTCAGATCTCAAAATGGTCAACCATGTGTATACTGCGTGTGCCTTGGAACAGAAAGGAAAGCCATTAATAAGCAATTAACTAAGGCTGGTTCTTTCCCTTTTTTTCTATCCATTTATCGCTCTCATACCATCCAGTTCATCCTGTGGTGGTGTACGTAAAAGTACACCACGCTTCTTGTTCACCACTACATTTTATCATCGCACAAAAATTTGCTCTTGCCCGTACGCAACGATACATGATAAGCATGTAACATACCCATGTGAATCGCCTTGTTCAAATATGTTTTGACATGTTGAAATTTACATAATAGTTTGACTTATTCCGGATGTTACCAATTGAGAGATCCCTCGCAATCAATGGCTGTTCTCGGTTATCGAATGCTAAGCTTTCCAGCATTGGTAATGGTAGTGGTGGTTGCTTAAACAAACATTATGCTTACAAATATTTGCATTTATTCATATATTTCACGTCCTAACATTATTCCGTTTTGCCTATAAGTTTTGATTTTTTTTTTTGGTGTCCTTCACCGGAAAAACTCCGATACTATCGACGCAAACAATGATTTGCATTATTTTTATAGCCTAGATCACAAAATAACAGCCCACAACAATTTTAAATGCATCTGCACGAAACAAACGGTCACAGGGAAAAACTTCTTACGTATGTTGTCGGACAATTAGCCATAGTTCGCGGAGAAAGTTCTTAAGTGAATTATGTATTATATTGACCTTTTGGGTTTAACGAAGAGCAAAGTGGATAGCAGGCCAATGTTATTACAAATGCGAGGGTCGAGAATGAATTAAAACGTCGTGTATTTAGAAGGAAAAGATTGATATTTGCTGGAAAAACTTTAGCCCCACGTTCAATTCGTCATCTTGACAAACACAAAGAGAGTGACGGACACGACATAACTACATAACAACACAAGTTTGTCATTGGCGCGCGCTATGGAACACAGTCATTCACTTGAATTTTTTTCCCTTTCATTCGTCTCCCTTTCTCTCTCCATCTCTCTTTGCCATCAAATAATTTCCGTCTCAATTTTCTCAAACGTTGCGAAATGTGGACAAAGATATCCATTACCTCTCTATTTGGCACTATTCGTTCGTCTGTCCGTTCGCAATTGGTGTGTCATGTCTTGTGCAAACAACACAATGTTTGATCTTCAATGTTTGGGCTGAAGCTGTAAAAGAGCCGCTTGTGTATGTGTGTGTTTTTATCTGTTTCGTTTGAACGTTACAGAAGCTTGCTAGCAAATCGATTTTCCTTTCTCGCTCGTTGTATAACATCAAATCAAACATTCCTTTCGTATCCATTTTTTTTGTGCTTGAGGCTTTGAAAAAACTTTTTATTTCGTTTTTTTCCGATTCAAGAGGCGTATACAGAGCACCCAGAGCAATGAAGAAAGACGATTTCGAAGTGACACACAATTAAGTAAATAAGTCTCAGCGGATTTGCGGAGTGACGATAGAATAAAGGGAACGAACGAATGAAGATGCAACATTAGATATTAGCGAGATGAAGAGACGAAAAAAGCCGCTAACACTTTGCCAACACCTATACAGGCACTTACACTCTCACTGATTGTAACACATCTTAACCAACAAATATTTAATGACCGTCAATTTACAGAAACGGCGCCAAACAATATATAGTAGAGAAGAAGGCGAGCAGAGAAAAAAAATGAAATTCTCTTCGTCTCCATTTTCACATTACCAATACGACCCGACAAGCAATACTCATCGAGCTTTTGTGTATGTACAGAGCATAAAAGTGGTAAAGTTGTGAATTAGTTGTGATGTTGTTTGGCGTGTGCAACGCAATTTTGCGGTGGCCGTGGTTATGGTGTGTACTTTGAAATCTCAACCACTTTACTTGGTTTCGAAAACATAATTTCCGCTTGCTCATTTTCGCTTCACCGATTCATACAATTTGCGGCCAAACGAAAGATTTCATGGCATAAAAGCTTAACTCGACTATATCGTGGCTAAAAATAAAAGCTCATTTCCGCACGGCATTTTTAATAAGATGAAACAATTCCGTAATTGAATAACTTTATAATTTAATTCGATTGTAAGTCGTACGATAAAATTAAAACGTACAACAATCGGCTCGAAGAAAATATAAAACAGCAAGTACCTGAATTGTCTGTAATTCAAACGCTGTTTTTGGTTTTGATTAATTCGTCGAGTTAACTTCGCTCTATTTACTTGTGTCCCTTTTTAATTTCTGGCTATCTGACTACAAGCATTTGAGCAAAGCGATACGCCTTTGTTCAATTATTCATAGCGCGTAGATAGAGTGTCAAAGGATGTAAATGTAATCGAGAACGAATGAAAAATGTTTAACTTGAAATTGATTTGACAGGCGATTTCGAGCGCTCCAAACAACATCGAACAAATAAGATATTCGATAGACAAAGTGCGACGGCTATATAACAAATGGCACCAATAATGGTTCCAAAACAGAGAGAAAGCCCACCAGCCAGTCATCAACTTAGTGTACAAGTATTCTCCAGAATGGTTTTTCTTTGTCAAACATATTTTTGGCGATAAATCTAAGATGGGGCATTTTAAGCCGTATTCTTACCATATAAAAATGGTGCTTATGTTCGAAATCGATTTTCGAGTTGCAATGTTTTTTTCTTCGATGGTGTGTCAGTTTTTATCTCGTCCCCGGTTATCGTCATCGTCGTCATTCCATACTAAATCAATATTCGATACCGGATTATTCGTTTCGATGGCAAAAATATACAGAAGACAAAACGGTTTAACAAATCCACAACTTTCAATCAATCAGTTCTGCGTATTCTCACTTTCAGTCACACATTGTCAGCGCCAGAACAAAGACTTCGACTTTGTTTTTAGCATCACAAAGTATCACATTTTGGTGATATCAAATACGGTGTCTGTTAGCAAGGAATGCCGTCATATATTTTTATCCGACAATGGGGAAAAAGCAGCGTTTGGAACATTGTAAGGCGTTAGAGGTTGTGCAATGAAGCGTTTATAGTCTTTGTTGGAATGTATCGGAATTCCATCCATTATTCCAAGAGATTTTTTCCCGTACGCACAAAAATGTCACTCGAAATCCGAAGCGCCGAAGCATAGACCAAAATGCTTCAAGCGTAAAGTGAGCGGAATGAGTGTGATCAATTGTCTCCTTTATTCGTTGTTAATCGGTTCTGACTCTATAAATACATGGTACAACAACAACAAACACACACTCTAATTAAATAACAAAATTATTGCCTTGGAGAAATATTAAATAATATTAAATAATAGTATATAACCAGCTTAATGGCGGTCAATAAATGATGACGACGACGACGACGACGACGACGACGGTAAAATGCCGTCCAAATGGTAAGCAAACGAAAATAATCCGTTTGCTGGACGGCACAATAGCTCAGTTTTCGTTTCATGGATTATTGTATCACATTACACTTCTAACATAATTTATGTGCCGTATACACTTTTCTCTGATGGGAGACGGTGTACACTGTACACGGTGAGTATAACCATTGCGATGCTATTCAACGTCGTATATGCTGTGTGTTTATATTTCTACTCGAAGGAAAGATAGAGAGCATCGATTGCTGTGTCATTAAATTAAACAAGTCATTACTGCATTTTGCCATGGCAAGCATGGCTCAAGATGTTTTCTTCCAAGAAAAAGTCATAATCAATGAGCATCTCCATTATCTGCTATGGAATTAATTTTATTGTTGGCAACGAACGAGAACACTACATACAATGTGTTTCGTTTATGAGCCTTGAAATAACACTCTCCCGCTCTATATCTGATAGACAGAATTGTGTGTCATATAATCGTAGACAATTTGTTCGTCTGCCATTTGCTGTGAATATGATTTTCATCGCGGATAGGATGGTAGTTTCTCAACCATTTTAATATTGTGCTCAAAATGAGATTATAAAAGATTTTAATCGCAAAAGTTGTCAAAATGATTTTCAATTGGTGCCAATGTTGTTAAATGAAAGAACAACATGGAAAACTTGCTCCGAAAGGCTTTTGTCATTGGAGCTGCGAGTGGGTGGATGATTGAATCCGTTGCGTGATAATACACAATGCGGAAGAATAACGAAACTATTCTAGGCTGCAGCATGTTTTTGAGTCCACTTATTTGCGTTGGCGCGCAATTTTCGCGGCTGTTTACTCATTTTGTTTTTGTGCACTCAAGACTTTTGAGCCCTGTTTCAATTGGCGCCATAAATATAAGTGCAAAGCTCTGCGTGTGACTGTGAACTAATTGACTCAATTTACTATACCAGCATATAGTACTCATCTTAATCATCAGATAGAAGTGGGACCGGGTGTTGTAGATCAATTTCTCCTCCGCTTGCTCGCATTTTCTCTCCGAAGAATTGCGACTAATTTATTCGGTATTGTCATATCTACGGTTTGTTGGCCACTGCAAAACATTGTCGCCTGAGTTACCTTGAATGAAAATCCGAATTTTCGAAATGTATTCGCCCCAATTTGTGTTTAGATGTGATCATGTTTCATTCATTTGTTAAAATGCCATTAAAGATGGTGGTCTGTGGACAGTGTGTATGTGTTTGGATGGAAATCTTCGAAAGTACACCGATTATGTCCGCTTGATGTGGTTACGAGAGTCCACCATGAAATACCATCTACAAATTGGCCGTCACAGGCATTGAGCGCGCTCGGCTCCTCCAATAACATTGATGACGTTGATTTGCATATATTCTAAACAGACAATTGTTTGCATGCTGGCGACACTATATAGCCCCAGTTATACTCGTGCCACGCAATTAGCTGACCTTTTGAATATTGTTCACGCTCTATTATTTGTGAGTGTGTACGTTGTTGTGGTCGTTTTGACCATGCCTGTGTTCGGTGGCTTGTGTTGGGCGGGCATAGTTCCATGCGAATCGAGCAAAAGCATACTTCAAATGAAGATGTTGATGTTGTTGGCATTATCTCTTATTTCATGCCTTAGTTTTTTCTAAGGTGTTCTCTCACTCTATCCTTCCGTATGATAAAATACGGTGATTCACGTATCAAAGGACATTCAAGTGGAACGCATTTTTTTCCCAAAGCGATACCTCCACAAAAATATATGCAAAATAAAAAGAATTACATTGGTAATCCCGAACTTTTCCGTACCGTTGGCCTGCGTTGTCCGTATGTACTTTTGGTTATTTTTTTTGAATTTTCTTGAAATAAAAGCAGTGAAAATATAAAAATGAAAAAAAAAGGTGAAAAATCGGTCAATTTAACTAAAACTTTGACGATTTTGTATGAGAGGTACCCGTAAACCGATTCTTACTGGCTTTAAACTTTCTGAGGTTCAGAATCTTATTTTTTCTCCAAAAAATGAATCCTCGGAAAGCCAATCAGAATCGATTAACGGGTACCTCCCATACAAAAGTGTCAATTTTTTGAGGTTTCTCTTAGGGCAAGTACCCCAGGATCAAATCGAAAATGGCTCATGTTCGAACTTAAACTAAGTGTTTTAGATACAAAACTTTTGGCATTTCCAGATTTTGATTATCTCAATTATTTTTTGAGTTATCGTGTTAACAAACACCAACGACGACGACGACAACGACGACGGCACACGAACGGAAAAGTGTCTCAAAAAGTGGTTTTCTACGCGTTTCATGAGTTTTTATGATGATCTAAACCAATTTTGCGAAAAAAGTTTTCGGGACCAATTCCTATACTTTCCCTTGACACATTGTGTACGGAAAAGTAATAGGATGCAAATGAATACGGTCAAACGGAACAAATTTGCATTTTTCCGGGGTTCGAGCCTGTTTTATTTTCTTCACCAAAGCGATCAATTTAATTTAAATCAGGAAACGTTTAAATATTCAAATGCCCTTTCAAATAAAAAAAAAAACAAAACAAAATGATTGTGATTTGATACCGAGCACTCTTGATCGAATTTCATTTTATTTTTCTCCATTTCTGCCCAGTTTTCTTTCTTATTTATCACATTTTTCATGTATTTATTTTTAGATTGAAGCATGACCATCTCTCAAGCGCCTGACATAAAAACAACGATTACCGTACTTTCTGTGTGTGTATGAGAGTGAGAGAATATTCAAGTGAACAGAAAATCAATGCCAAAGCGTTAGTTCAGTTGTATTAAGTCAATGTTGTCGGTAATGGAGTAAAGTTTTTTTTGATGACTGAATGAGCTAAAAGGCAATGTAATTCAGTGAAAAAGCTGCAACTGCAAATAAAAAAAACAATTGAAACGGACACAACGTACATTACCAGCGCCCAAGCACCAACAACCGGAGAAGAAAGAGACGATTCTCAGACCAAGAAGGTAATTCAATTCCTTAAGGATATAAAAGCACAATTATTAGGGAAAGGCAGCAGCAACACTTTTATTTCTGTTGCTCGCACTCACCAAAAACCAGAACAAAACCATTGGCATAAAACCCTGTTTACCTCAATGCCAACACCTTCTTTTGGTTTTTTTTTTCGATTCCTATTGGAGGAAATGCAAATGGAATTCTCTGCGCTGTTGTATTGGCAGAAAAGTGACATGACGTAAAGGGAAAAATGCCTTGCATAAATACTTTAATCGAGCTCTAGCTAAACTTATACTTCCAGTATCGATAAATTTAAAGTGGGTGTGCGTATGCATGCATCATTTTCTTGTTGTTCTTGTTGGTTTAGCCGACGCGAAATTTATGAAACGAATAAAAGAATGTGAAAGCCATAAAAATAAGATAAAACGAATGGATGCGTCGAGATAGAGAAACGAAATTACATAAATCTATCAATTGCATGGGAATACGTGTTTGTGCCACCTAATGGCATTCGTTAGCTTTTGCAAAATTATCTATCGGGTGCGTACGATAGAAATGGAACGTGTACCATACACAGTGTTGCTGCTTTGGATGTTGTTGAAAATATTTGCACATTTTACAGTGGATTTAGTATCGAATTTTTCTGTTGTGTCGGCGGTGATTCAGTTAGAAAGGGGGAAACACGAGCATCGAACACGAATAAAAGCGGAAATGCTTTGTCAATGGTCCAAAGTAGATCGGAAAAAGGTTATAAATTCCCTCGATTATGGTTACTACGTACATGTTTCAATGGAAGTCTCATCAAAGCGCATTTTATCTCTGTTCGTTCTTTCTTTCCTTCTCACTTCTTTTTCGTCTCGCATCGGCAAAAATAAATTGCAAGTCATTCAGTAAATGTGCTGCCGAATGAAGTCTATTCGAGTCTCGACAGTTTGAACATAAGGAAAAGGCATTACATCAAAAAGTAGCATCGAACTAACATCGACTTTCAATTCGATGGTTTACTTCTCAATATTGGTAGTGTGTGTGTGTGTATGGTTCATGCTGTTCAGTCACATACACACACAAACAAAAAGCCAACCGCATTCATTCGATAACAGACACTCTCTATTTGGCTCATATTTTGTGGAGATAAAGTACTTCTCCTGTTGTTGTTTTTTTGTGTGTTCCATTTGTTGATTCTCGGAAGCACAAAATTTACTAACGAATTTGTTTTGCTCGTTTCCATACCGATTGAGTGGAGCAAAAGAAGAAGAAGAAAAAGAAAACAAGAGAAAACGATTTTCGCTGCGTTTGCCATACACAAAAAGTATTTCGTGCAATGTGTAGCGTGAGCTCAGAATCAGACGCACTCTGCTGAGCGTATTACTCATGGATGGATAAAGAACAAACAAAACGGTAATATCAATGTACAGCTAAACAGAAAGCCGTTCATGGCCGCAATTTGCTTGAAAAGACATAGACAGTGCGCTGTTCGGCAGCTGCAAACGCAAATACAAATAAAAACCAAATCGTATCAACTTTCTTTGCAATGGTTTTTCCCCACTTTTTCTGTGTTTGTCGTTGCGAAAATTAAATCTCTGAATTCTTTGCCCGGCCCAAAATCATATGGACGAAATAGAATATTGAATGGGTTGAACTTGTAGACTGTGTATTTCTTTGGCGCAATTTAACTTTGAAAAAACACCACAGCCAAGGGGGAAAACTAAACCGAAAAACTAATCAAGTGTTTGTTGAACGAATGGATGAACACCCCACGCACACAATTACATTGCGCTCAATTTTTTTTCTCTGCTTTGGTTGACTTGTTACAATTGATTATAGTTTTCCTAACATATTTCGATTTTTTTCAAAAAAAAGTGTTTTTCAACAAAATTCTACTTTGAAAACCTGGGGTTTTAAATTCGGATTTTGTTTAGTTTCTCACGAAGAATTTTGTGGTGGTTTCAGTTTGAAGCTTCGATTGAGCATTTTGAAAAATTAACCCGAAAATGCTAGTTAATAAGATATATTATATACATATTAATAACATATTTTCGTTATTAACCTGGCAAATTTTTCAAAACGACTCATCATAAATGAAAACTGAAACCACCATAAAATTCTTGATGAAAAACTGAACAAAATTAAATTCCAAAACCTCAAAATTTCAAAATCGAATTTTGTTAAAAACACTTTTTCTGAAAAAAATCGAAATATCTTAGGAAAACTATACAATTGATAGCAATTGAGATTGTGTTTATTTATGTTTGACGCCATTGTCATTGTTTGTCGGTGAAGTGGTTTTGTTTTAGTAACTTTTTGCTCTCCGCAATGATTACCATGACATTACACTCACTCTCCCGATCACCATCAGCTTTCAACAAATTCTGTGTTCGGTCGTGTTCGGCAGTCATAGCAATGATCGATCTAATGTCCGTTCGTTCCATTCAAATTTAATGACGGTAGCAAAGAGTGTAGTAAAACGAACAGCGTTTCCTATTTAACAATCTCTCAAGAGACATCATCCTTTTTTCTATTATCGGAAACGGGAGGAAACCTACTTTTATTTTATCGAAAAATTCCAAATTGTGAACATATATAAGCGGTTGACCTTTGAACGCCACTCATGCCGTTGAACGCGGTCAGTTTGGCCAACACACAAAGCGATATCATAAAGCAACGTGATTTCATTCCAGGTATTTTCCATTTTCAGTTCCATTATAATGTTGCTTTGTTGTGCTCCCTCTCACTATATACACATGAATGCCCATTTTAATATATCGTTCCACTCGAAATGTGTTCGAATAACAAGTTATTGTTATGGTTTTGCGATCGATTCAAAAATAGTAACGTATCGTGCATTTCTGTTTTGAAGAGAGAAAAAAACGGGAACTGAATAGAATTGTTTCCACTTTAATGCATAGCGAAAAAATAGCGAACGAACGAATGAACTGTGCAAAATACCAATTTGCAACTTCAATTCTGCTCTGTTTTGAATCTACATTCTTGAATCTACAGTCTAAAAGATACAATGGTTGCTGTTGAAGCTGCTTTCATCCCCCATTGCAAATCATTTCAATCGTTAACTATTCATGTGTCAGACATTCAAACTTGCAACCGATTTTGCAACAATTTTTTTTTCTCTCTATAGTTTTCCTAACATATTTCGATTTTTTTCAGAAAAAGTGTTTTTCAACAAAATTCGACTTTGAAATTCTGGGGTTTTAAATTCGGATTTTGTTTAGTTTCTCACGAAGAATTTTGTGGTGGTTTCAGTTTGAAGCTTCGATTGAGCATTTTGAAAAATTAACCCAAAAATGCTAGTTAATAAGATACTGATCTTATTAACATATCAATAACATATTTTTGTTATTAACCTGGCAAATTTTTCAAAAAGACTCATCATAAATGAAAACTGAAACCACCATAAAATTCTTCATGAAAAAATGAACAAAATTCAATTCCAAAACCTCAAAATTTCAAAATCGAATTTTGTTAAAAACACTTTTTCTGACAAAAAAAAAATCGAAATATGTTAGGAAAACTATATTTCTCTCCGCTGATTCTGCAAGAATAAACTTGTGTCTCTCGGATATTTGTTTTGGTATTGCTATTTTTATCTTTACAACGACAAAGTTCACAGCAACAACGAAAGAATGAGCAACAATGCTGGTAAATAACAAATCAAAAACAAAGTAAAACTTTGTCTATATACGCAAAATATGGAGGTGAAACGGGTCGCTCGTTATGACGACGCCAACGAAACTATTTTCTTTTCTGTTTCGTATATACCGATGAATCGACAACATTTATTTTTACCTTGACCAATGAAAATGAAAATGTTTATCACTTTCTAATTATGCCATCTCCTCATTTGAACCGCTCAACAACACCATCGCGTTCTTCTTTTTCTTCTTTTTGCCATTGTTGTACTGTGTACATCGCTAAGGGACTGTCATATTTGCGTCCATTTGTGTATGTGACAGCAGCACACCGAACGAACGATAAAATAAGAACAAAGTTTTCCACTTATCGTGAATTTTATCTGTCCGTTTAGTTTTGGTGTGGAACGCAGCAACAATGCAAAATGACGATTTGGAGATAGAGAGACGGGCAGAGAGAATAAGAGAAAGAAATAGATGGAGTGAGAGAGAGAGAGAGAAAATACATGCACAAGTTGAACAACTACTCGTTTATGCGTTCCAATTCGCCTGGTCATAGAATTCATTGGGTAAGGTTTTGTATGTTCGGTTATTGTCATCTTTTCGTTCAAAAGAGCTGGTGGCTAAAGTTCTGCTTTTGATTGTGTATTGAAATATCATGTTGATTGAACAAAGCAAACAAACCTATTACTGTACGTATACGACTGGTCTGTCGCTATATAAATATGACTATTATTGAATATGTAATGAGGTGCATGTTTTAAATGCAAGTTATAAAAAAAGAACAAGCGAAGGAATGAGAACAACCAAGACCTAAAAAAAGACTTTATTTTCAATGAGTCTGTGTGTATTGGTGTGTGCTTTGCATGGTGCTTCGTCAGCATAAAAATTCGCAACTGGAACAAATTATAATAACGTTAAGAGCACAATTGGGAGCTGTGTTGAATGCATAACTGCATATTATAATTCACAATTTTATTGGAATTCGCTTTTGGAAAATACTTCATGAATAAAAATGGTTGGAGGTGGCGGCGGCGGCGGTGGCTTGTAGCGTACAATGGTATTTTTATGTGAATAGATATGAAGTCACTCAACGATCAAATGATAATGTCAGATGCTTAAATAAAATGTCTTTTGTACGTTATGAGCTTATCGCCGATGGAACGACCATTGTATCGATTTTTTTCTCTCTCTTAATTTTGTCCTTCTTTTATTTGAAACATCGGCGTGACATGCTTCATACAAACGGAATTTCGTACAAGCAGCGCCCGTGTACTTCGTAGTGGAAAAAAAGTGAAGCTTGCTTGTCACCAATATTGATGTTCACGAACATCAAATTGTTTATGCGTTATTTCGCCCATTTTATGAACTGGAAATGAAAAGTTCTTCAATTTCTAGCAAATTTCACATATGAATTCATAAACA
>NW_022595244.1:1520126-1528710 GCF_009176505.1 Sitodiplosis mosellana
AGTACACGGGCGCTGTACCCATGTGGCTGCATGTCACGCCCATGATTTGAAATTTTGAAGCAACAAATGTGACCTATTTCATTGTAAGCATTTTATTTTCCGTCTTGTTTTGCATTAGGCATTACCAGGGCAACAAAAAATATTTATTTAAATAAAAAATATTTAAATAAATATTTTGGGCTTTTTTTAAGGAAAATAAATATTTCTGCATATTTGAGTTTTTCGTAAATATTTTAGGGTTTTTAGTGTCTTTTCATACATATTTTGAGCATTGATACATATCCCGAAATGAATATTTCGTCGAATAAATCCCAACACTCTTTGCACGTCTGTGCCCGAATTTACAAACCATGATCAATTAAAATACAACGGCAACTCTGCAATATAATGCTGTTTGCACAATGTACATTTTACTGTGTGGCCAGATCGACATTTGTTTATACTGCCGTTCGCCGAAATATTGCTTGCATTTGCGAGTGTCAATAATCGCATTTTATGTAAACAACTAACGATGATATGAATGGTTTGGAGCGAAAATGTTATACAGAAAAGTTGAGCGGAAAAATGTCAAATTTGAAAAGGGATAGTTCACTATAGTTTACTATACAGTTTACTATATAGCTATCCCTTTTCCGCTCATTCATCATCGACATTTTTCCGCTCAACTTTTCTGTATTACATTTTCGCTCCAAACCATTCATATTTAGTCTCGCGCACAAATGAAATTTTGCATTTTGAATTTCGTCCTCGATTCGAGACAATAAGTTCTCTGAGTTGAGTCACAAAAACGACATCGACATGCGGAAGGGTAAAGAAAGTTAAAAAGAATTTTTTGAACGAAGGTTGACGGAATTTCCAGGCCAATTTCGTACGGATGGCCAATTTTTGTTTAGTTTAATGTGCGATATTGAAGTAAACGCGCAGCAAAGAACAAAGGGCTGGCATCAATAAAGCAAATTTCGAACATTCTTGTACTGGTAAAATCAACGGCACCAGATGAATATGTCGATAGTTTATCGCCACAGGAGATAAACGCATTCAAATTTGCGCCAATCACAACATCCAACGTTGAACGTTCATTTCCCCACTACAAGAATGTTTTGACTGACGATCGTTTTTATTCCATAATTTTTCCAAACATTTCATCATTTACTGTAATAAGTTGGATTAGTGAATAAAATTGAAAAAATGTCAAAAAATATACACAATTTTAAGCTTTTAACCCATATTTTTTATCATAAATATTTTCAGTACTTTAGTGGTTTTTCGTAAATAAATAATTACATATTTTGACTTTTTTCGTAAATATTTTTTGTTGCCCTGGGCATTACCATTCAGGTGAATACAATTTTTTCGATCAATTCTTCAACCTTGTCCATGCAGACGACAGAACAGTTCCTTTTTTTGGTCGATAATAAAAACCAAGATCTTCTTGTTCACATTTGAATGACCTACAAATGGGTGGGATCCCTCTCTATTTGACATTGTCCTTTAATAATTCCTTTGAATGGTTTGACCTAAAAGGCCTCAAGCCGCACTGAATCCACGATTAAAGCAAAGAAAATACTACGGGCTTTTGTGTGTAACTGCTGCTATCATTCATTAATAGTACAACACATCAAAAAAATGTATACGGTACATATGTAGTATTGTTGTGGTTGAAATTCCAATGAATACGGATTTTTGCTTTGTTTCGGTATTTCTACGTATTGTTTGCTTATCGACTGTGCCGCACCACGAACAAAAAAACAGCCACATTCACAACGACAACCTGGATTTTATTGCCAAACAGCAGACTGTCTGAGAGTTGAATCCAAAAGTCTGCATTTCGCGTAAAACTTTCATTTCAACAATTCGCGTGTCGTCGCATTGTTGAGCCTTTTTGCGTGTTTAATTTTTTTCCCGTCTCCTCCCTCTCACTCACCATGTATTTTTGGTTCTCTGAGTGAGAGTTGTGTGTAACTGCATTAGGTCTATGGAAATAGGATTTTTTTCTATATACATTTGGCACTTTCATTTTTGTTGGGCTCTGAATTCTTGTCAGAAAGATAAATATTCGAAGTTTGTGTATGTTTTGGTTGGATAACTCATTGAAGCGCTGTTATTTTTATTGTTTCATTTTTAGCCTTGATCTATATACGGGCTTTTATGTATTTGCTCCATTTATTTTACAACCGTTGCCAACCTGTAGCCAAAGAGCCGTAACATTGAAACGTTTGCATTTGCACACGACGCGCATCGAAGGTTTAGCTCCCATTCCCGCTCTCTCCTTCTATATTCACTAGCATTTTCATTATATCCATTAATTTTTATGAGTTTTTTAATTGCTGTGTATGCTTCTAGTCGTCGGGTCGCGATGTCAACTTCAGAAGCATCCTGAAAATGTTTTCGGGACAGTGTCAAAATGTGTTTTCATGTTTGATTGCATGTGATGCAAGAGTAATTTATTGCCCGTCGAGCAGTTTATTTATGTAATGAGTGTGTGTGGGTGTGTGCGTGATTGTGTATGTGTATGTTATTGCATTCCATTAATTTAGCTCAGGTAAAAAAGCTCCCAAGACAGTCTAAAATTGTGGTGCAAGATCAGCACCCGTTCCACTGCGATGTGTTGTGCTTTGAAATGCTTAGATTATACGGGTTTTACATTGACAATGGATTCATCTGGTTGCCAGTGGGCTACCTTCAATCATTGAATGTGTACGCTGTGCGTGTGCATACTGTGTACGATTTAGGATTCGCAGCAGGTGATTCCAATATTCTTCTTCTAGCTGTTGATTCATTTTTGTGTGCTGTGAACACTCGTGCCCCATCAAGTTGTTCAAATTTTTGCTGAAAATGACGCGCACCGCCGAATAGCAAGAAACAACGAAACTATATACGTGCGTGTCGAACAACTCTGGTCGACGACAGTCGCATCCAATATTTATATATATATATATACTATCGGAGCCCAGCCCACGTTGCTGGGCATAAATTGGAATGGCAGAAAATTAGAATGGCACAAACAACAGATTTTAGATTTGAATTACAATTTTATTTACTTTTCCGAAAAAATAATAAATTTTAGCTATTCGCAAACGGAGGAATCATCGTCTGTTGTAAAATACGATGGTGGATAAGTGGATGCCGTCGAATCTTCCAAAGTGTGAAGTTTATCCAATGCTATTTGCATTTGACTTCTGCATTCGTTAAGCTTTTGTTCTATTCCATGGTGTAGACGCGATATGTCTTCGATGCATTTGTCCAAAATGTGCATTGATTCTGTTGTGAATACTTTGACATCTCTATGCCGGTGGCCATGGATCTCGTCCCATCGATTTACCATATTTGTTAAGTTACTCCTAGTTTGATTACTCGTGCGTATGAATTGTTTTAAGCTTTCGTGAAATTGCACAAGTTTCGGAAGTCTGTGCTGTTGAAACTCTAATTCTTGTCTCACTTGTGTAATTTGAGCTGCGGCCATTTTAATGTATTGATTTGTTTTTCTTGGATTTTGCTTTCAAATTGTTATTGAATTATTAGTACACTCAATTTTGTGCTTTACTGTTCAAATTTTTCTTTCGATCTGATTTTTATTTGGCAGTATTTTTTATGGATTCTTTGATTGATAAAATATTTCGTTGGCAGTTCTTTCTGATTCAAAAGAATTCAGTTAGCTAAATATGCCAAGCGAGAACACATACTAAACAACATTAAGCCAAGTAGTTAGTACGGTCGGTTTGTACTTTACCACTCTCGATCTTCTCACCTATAGTTTTGGTCAGTCAAGGTTACTGTTGCACGATCCCGATGCGGCTCTTTAATGATTGATGCCATTTAATCGAGGCTTTTGAAGCAATAAATAAATTTTGGGCAATAAATAAATAGAACTGGTTTGGAAAAACATATAAAAATATTGGAATGCACACCCCCGATGATATACACACACATTCGGTGCCCCTTAGAGACTCTCTCCCTCTCTTCCTCTCACACGGGTCTCTCTCGATCCGGTTCTATGGTCTCACTTCTGCACGCGCGCTTCTTCTTTTTCCCAACGCATTCTCTGTATATGTGACTGCTGAATTTTTAAATTTGTCTAAAAATGTTTAAACAAACCATAATAATTTCTCACAAATTGAATAAAAAAACGCAGAGAAGCAATAATACAATGAAAATCTGCTATTTGCAAAACAAAAAATTCGAAAAACTATGGGAAAATATCACTTTTTTTAAGCGGCTATAATTTTTTTATTGGAACGTCAGACACACATGGTGAATAGTTATAAATGATCCACATGAGGTGCCCAACACATCACAAAAAAAAGAATTGATTATCTTTACCCAATAGCTCGAACACTGGAGACATACATTAACCAACTTGCATTCATATATATAGAAGATATTGCGTGCTTCTTGCAACAAAAATCCATTTCATATCAAATCCGGATATAGAATCATTTTGTAACGTAGTCGCCTTCGTCTTCGTCGCCATCGTCATCATCATTATCGATAAGGGAGAACACACTTATAACCGATAAAGGCTTCTAAATATGGAGTAAGACACCATCGAATCCAATCGATATATCCGATAGACATGCATGAATGAAATTCCAATTGGAGCTGTGAGAATGAAAATGGCAATACAGGAATAACCATTCTGAAACGCATCAAGAAAAAAAATTCGCAAAAATGAATCATGAGTTCTGATTATGCAAAAGTGAAACATGAATTTACATGGACAGCATAGGAGGTTCATGGTTCACTTTTGCGTATTCAGAACTCATGATTCACTTTTGCGAATTTTTTTTTCTTGATGCGCTTCAGAATGTTTATTCCTGTATTGCCATTTTCATTCTCACAGCCTCAATTGGTCTCAATGCGTTCCACACACTCCCGGTACACAGACTTTTGTATAGTCAGCCATAAGTCCGACCAATGTCCCCTGAGTGATTGATACACGGCTACGTCTGCAACAAATTTAATTAAAAAAGCATTAACGCAATCATGTTGAGGAAGTTTTGGCACCGTCCTCCTTTTCATAGGGACAAAAATTGATTTTATTCGCTCTTCCACATAAACTAATTACGATCGATCCATTCTTTTCAACGAATCTTCAGCTCGCTGGCATCTCATATGCAGCTCAAGTTTTCTACATAATTTAAGGGCAAATGACAAAGCGATCACATTTTATGCTATATGATAAGCCGTTGACATCAACCCTACATTCAATGTAGGTGTTTTTTTTCATCACTCATAAACTTTGAACCGTATTTATATATGAATATTTGCGAAATTATCGTGTCATTGTGCACATATTTTAACAATTTATGGCTTATCGTATGCGAGAATGAATGCGTGTGTGTGACACGCCACATGAGAGCAAGAAACGACAGCAGCAGCAGCAGCAACGCTGTGAAATGAATGAATGGTTTGGAGCGAAAATGTAATACAGAAAAGTTGAGCGGAAAAATGTCAAATGAAAAGGGATAGCTATATAGTTCACTATAGTTTACTATACAGTTTACTATATAGCTATCCCTTTTCCGCTCATTCATCATCGACATTTTTCCGCTCAACTTTTCTATATTACATTTTCGCTCCAAGCCATTCAAATAACCCTTTGGATGTCAATTTTGTATTCAGGTCAAAAAGTTCATTCAATTACATTGTCGGAATTATTTATATCCAAAACTTTGGTACACCATTCGTCAATCACAACGTGCAAACACTCCTCTCCCCATGCATATCATGTGCAAGCACATTTCGCAAGCACGCTTGATGAAAATAGCATTTGGCGTTTGCATTCAAACCGTTTAAACCATTTAATCAGAGTGAAATGAGTTTCTGTTGTCGTTTGTGCCGTTGAGCTAAAAATACGGGAAAATACACCACGAGGTAGTCCAGTTTCAATATCAGTCGGCATCATAGCGTAAAATTGTAATTTTTCCTAATTGAAATGGAAAATGGTAACATTTCAGTTCGTTCGTGAGCTTTGTCGAGTGACTGACTGAGTATTTAGTAGTTATAGCAGTTGCAGCAAAAGTAACAGCATTACACAATGTAAAATGCAAATTTTAACTCATAAAATTGGCTAATTATGAGTTAGAAAAACGTTAAAACGTCTCACGAACTTGGTTATTCAGCGCATGACTATTAAGGAAATTCACGAGTATACTGTACATTTTCATTAAGGAAAACGAGAAAAAGGAACAGAACAAAAAATGGTGTTGTGACAATGATGTTGCATAACTAACGCCACAACTTCAAACGACGCCAAAATGTCGGATCTATTGTGTACGTGTGCGCTGTATGATTGTATTGTGTCATCAGAACACAGCAAACAACGCACGGCGCTGCTATGCAATGGCATTCCTGTATACACAAATGTTTTCTTTGTTTTTATTGTTGGCGCAGCTGTACTTTGAGACCGACTTTTCGGCGCGCATTCCATCACATTTTGGTTGTACATTTGGTTTTATTAATTTATCATTGGATCCATTGCACGTTTCCTATTTAACATTCCGAATGGGATCAAACCGAAAAGGCTCAATATCTCGTGTTGTGTGCTCGTCGCTGTTTTTATCTCGAAGTTTTTTTTTCCTTTCCGACAAAAGTCTTGTTGTGAGTTGGTACGTGTGTGATGAGTGAGCTCATCCAAAGTCAGAAATGATTAGAATGATGGAACGAACGCAGAACATGCATTTTAGATCGTATATAATCGGAAATTAGACAGTTCAGTCACGTTCAATTCAACCCGCAAAGTGTGTGCTCCTATAAATTTCAATATTATTGGTGAAAATTTCCCTATTTGGTGTGTTTTGCTTTCATCAACGTGATGTCTGTTGTTGTCAATTGGATGTGCGTCCGTTGCTTTGTGTGTACTTGTTAATTTTCAAAATGGACGGCCTTAAATTAAAGTCCACTAACAATGGCACATCTACAACATGATATCCGACATTATCATTTTGTTTCCAATGGCCGTACATGCCGTGACTTCCTTTATCAGTTTTCAGTGAAATGCTTCCAATTTTCACCAGTCGACACAGCCATACATAGTTTATGTAACGAAACACAAAGCAAGAGAATGAAGGAAAATTAAAGTCTATTTACCTTCAATTTTCAGCTAACATGTCTCTGTTGAAAGACAAAGCGATGAGCTTTCATTATTTTCGACGTGTTTTTTTCTCTTTATTTTACTCTCTCGGTGCGGCAAATTTGTGTCAAAACCACACCAAGAATCCCGATCAATTATTAAAATTGATAACCTATTCAGTGCTTTTGAAACGTACCTTTGTTTAGTATGTCTTGATGCACACTCCATTATCCATTTGCGTTGGTTGTCTTTTTCTTCTTCCCCACTTTCTTTTTTTTTCATTATCAATTCGCTGCGAAACCGAATACCGCTCATTTTCATGGAGGCGAAGTGAATAATACTCTATTGAATCAGTTCATTGATACCAAACGCTTAGCGCTTTTAGCTTGTCATTGTTTCGTTACATTACAATGCACAGTGCGATGGTGTACCGACTTCGCATGTGCTGACGTCATTGCTATTAGGTGGGAAAAGAATCAGATGTAAAAGCAGCAGCAGAAGCAGAAGCACTTCAGCAGTGCCATTGATTTTTTTAACTAGCACATTTTTCCTGCTTATTCGCATGAAGATGATGGCGTCATGTTCGCATTTCGCACTCAGTATGAGACATCCCTTTTTTGTGATTTCGAAACAATTTGATACATTCCGTTTTTCGCCATTCTTCATGACGGAATAATAAGGTGGGAAAAGTGGCAACTGAAACGTATTTCCATTTTCCACCAACGAAAAGAACAACAACCGTGAAAAAATGCCAACTTCGGTATTTTAATCGCTTGAAGCGTTTTTCGGGGTGTTAGTAACCAGTCTTGTTATCGAGGTGCTTTGATACTAAGCTGCGGTGAAATCTCGAACTTTTTCCATTTGATTGTCGGTGGTAGTGGTGTGATTTGCGTGTGCGTCGCTCTTGGGTGCATTCGGTCGATGAGCATCAGCATTTTATCTTTGGATCGTTGTTTCTGCAAACAACAACGCCTGCCCACCAACCAACAAGCCATCTCTCGTGCTGTGTCGCATCGTCCACTTTTCACAGAAAAAAAATACCAGACACCGCACAACACATTAATAACGTAGGAAGTGGAAATGAAAGTGCAATGTAAAATTCATACAGACACGAATACATGTATTTGATTTGATATGCTGTGTGCGTGTGTGTATGTGCTTTTATTATTTATGCAAGTTTACGGTCCGCTTGACTCGTCCATCGACAAATTTTGAGTATTTCGAAGTGATGCGGGCACACAGAAAAACATATTGCGTTCGACATTATATTCTATTTTGTCGTCATTCATATGGGCTCAAAGCATATCGTTGGCTTATCCACCGATACTGCGGCATGGAAATGTGTTTTTCTTTTACGTTTTCGTTTTCGGATCAATGGGGGATTATATTCAAGGCAGTTGAATTTTGGATTTGTATCAGCAATGTTCATTTGAATGATACACCCGTGGACACACATGGAGTTTTGACACACACACACACACACACACACACACACACACACACACACACACA
>NW_022595244.1:1528720-1534257 GCF_009176505.1 Sitodiplosis mosellana
ACACACACACACACACACACACACACACACACACACACACACACACATGTGTGTGTATGTATAAAGCTCGCGCGCGCAAGTTGAAACGCCAGCAGCAATGTACGGTGCGCTATATCCTCATATGAAAAATGTTGGGACACAAAACAGATAAATAAAACAATTATTATACGAGCATTCAGCTCACTTTTAGTAGCAGGCATTGCATGATACTGACGGTGAGTTGCTGTGATAAATATTCCGTGTATTACGTATATGTATCGTTAACGTTTTTGTTTCGAGCTTTCTCGGGTATAATAATCATAAATATGAGATTTTCGTTATGAGTGTACACGAGGCCAGGCCCATAAAATCAGCCAGTTTCAATCATGTCGTGTATCGGTTTCGCATCTACATCAAATGGATCATAAACAAATGGATGCTGCATTAAGATCATACTTGATTATGTTTATACGTTGAAGTAAAAGTTGTGTGTTTTTCTTTTTCCAAAGTTAATTAACATCGAAAGTCATGCAACGTTTTCTTGAATACACACCGACAATTGGGTGAAGTGAATACGTGTGTGTGTGTGCATAGAAACAGAGAAAGGTCATCTTCAGTACGAAGATAATAATAATGACTAAGCCGATCCATAGAAGGAATTTAACTTAATAATTAACGGACTGAAGGGTCTTCTCTTTCTCATCAAACTTTACGCATGGCCTAATTGTTTGTACACATCTTTTTTTCGGTCGGTATTTATGTAGCCGCAATAGATTTCAATTATCTCATTCAATAAATATTAATTTCCATACTCGCGCGCACCCTGTACTCCATTCGCACTTGAACCAACTCATTTTTGTTTGCTTAGACGTCCCGTTGTCAGGGAAAAAAACACGAAACCAACTACAGTGATATGATAAATTGATGTGATTTCCTTGTGTACATGGTGTTTGACATTCCAATTACTGTTCGATTGGCAATCGACGATTGCATGGAGGGTGAAAAAAAATCTATGGATGCGCCCAAGTGCTTGCATAAAACGCTGTCAATATTTCAATTAACCCAATAATAGAGACTGATCGAAGCAACATTGACGTCCGTATTCCGTTTTGCTGCAGTGCAGCAAAATCACATTGTCACGTTCACCCGTTTATCTTACACCATGTAAACATCAAAATCTCCGCTAGATCTTTGGATATTTATATCCAAGCACATCCGTTGCGCTGCGAAGCTGCAATGATATTCTTGTTGTGGCAAAATTATAAATATTGATATCGATTGATAATTTTACAAACCAACCATCACGTCATTCCCATTAAAATTCAATCAGCTCAATCGAAAACTATCATCTGTACATAGATACGAAAAATTTCCAATAGGTGTCTCTTTTTCGGACAATATAACAATCCATCCATATTTTCGGACAATTTTACTCATATTGTCTAATTTTGTGGCCAACTTCATACTAATTTACCTCCAAGTGCCAAATGTACAATAGTATGTATAATAGTAGTAGGGTCGGCCAAAAAATAAGACAATATGAGTGAAGTTATCCGAAAATATGGATGGATTGATAGGGTAAGGTGGGGCGAATCGGTACACTTTTTTTCTTAACTAAATATTTCCATGAAAATTAAAAAAAATCATGAAATTTTGGTTTTATCTTGTAGCTAGAGTCAATACCTAACTTTTATAGAAGAACATTTTTTGATTTGACCTCTTTTCGGGTCCGATATTGCCCTTCGGGCGGATGCCTCTATTTCGGGCTCTGCAAAAAACCTTGAGGTGAATCGGTACACCCCCATTTACCCCCATCAGAAAAAGTGTTCAAACGCATTTGTTTGATGTTTGTGAGTGGTTTTTACTTTATTTAAAATTCCAGATGCCCAAAAGCCAGATGTAATGTTGCTTTCGCCAGCAGCAAGTTCCAAGCCACGTTTGAAAATTGGTGGCAAATCGAATAAAATAAAAATAACAAAATTATAAACTAAATGTAATGAAAATTGGTATTAGAGATGTTGTTTGGTTGAATTTCGCAACAATAACAATGATTTCAAACGTTTTGAGACTTCAATAAGCGATAAAACACGAAAATGAGGTGTACCGATTCGCCCCATGTGTTTGTGTACCGAATCGCCCCACCACCTACTTTTGTGTTCGGAGCTCGATTCAACCACAAAAATTTAAAATATTCAGAACAAACTTATTTCCATTTGAAAGAGCTCGTCTTTAGCTACAAAATACACTCACCAATTTTCAAGAAATATTAAATTTTAATGGTCAAAACTTAAATTCTGTAAACACAAAAAATTAATTCAGCACTAGCACAAAACACGTGTATGCCTGTGGACTCGCTGTACTTGACTGAAACATGTCATAAACCATATTACCAAATGTCACAATTTGGATGCTGTTTCAAATGACATATAGGTTCAATAGTGTAAGTGTTGCCCGTGCCGAGAAAAGGCTGGTGTACCGATTCGCCCCACCTTACCCTATATTGGCTGAAAATTGGACAAGGGTTATCCAATAGTGCTGTCTGTGTACTCATTTATCCACGGTACGAGTTTAAATTGTGTGCTCGCTACATGTCAATTTTGGATATAATTTCAATCGCTATTGAATAGTTCCCACGTCATGCCACACAGAATAATGATAAGAAAAAGTTGAAAATTAAATTTCTATTACTTCTCATGTGTGGCGTCGTCAGCAGATTTGAAACTGCGGACATCAGTAAATATAGAGCATGAAAAATGGAAAAATCAATAAAATAATTGACGATCAAATAGCTCCAGAGAAGATGGAATGATTGATTAAATGACGACCGATGGGACAACGTTTATAATACCTCAATGAAACATTGCTACGATTTTATTGCTTTACTTCGGCTGTTGATGGAAACGAGGCACGTCTCCACTTACTGGTTTGAGTGATTTTTTTTTCATTTTTATTCATTTGCTTTGGCATTATCCTAGATAAATCTCGGTATACTTGACAGAGTTAAAACCATTTCCCAGTTGCGGCTTGAGCAGAAAATTGATGGGAAAAAATCAATCCGAGTTTAAAGCAATGAAATGAAGAGAGAGAAAAGAAAGAGTGGCGAGAGAATAAAAAAGAAAAGATCCAAATGTCGACAATTTTCATCGCTTACAAACACTATCGTGGGAACAATTTGACCTATTGACAAAGTTGGAATAAACATTTTCACAATTTGAATTATTCAGAAAAATTCCACAATTTCAGAAAACCACAACCTCGAAACTCAAACTGCTCGGTAATTGAATGAAGTGTATAACTATTTCATGTGTTGTGTGCTGACGTACAACGTAATTCGATAGCTTGAACAAAAAATACATTGCTTCTTATGGAGGCCAAATGGATGGATTTTTGTAAGAGCGCCTCTAGTGAAAATATCTTAGAATGATGGAATATTTCGAACTTTAATACGCTTTTCTCCTTTTCTGCTAATTTATCCAAACTCACCTCTTAAGTGGTAAATTAAAACCAATAAATATTAACATATCGAAATATCTCTAAAACGGCTGGGAAAATCGGCAAAATGGACCGTGGTGTCACTCCCCAAATGGAGTGTAGACACCCGGCTGGTTTTATGGCCCAAAGTGGATTCGGGCTGATCCATGGGTTCTCAGGATTTGGTCTGATTCCCAGCTTTTCCTTTCCTGTGAGCATCTTCACAAGTCACACTCATGTTTTGTATGAAATTTCACCACAGGGCAAGTGCTGGGATCAGGCCAAATCCCGAGAACCCATGGATGAGCTCAAATCCAACGGATTTGAACTTTGGGCCATCAAACCAGCCGGGTGTCTACACTCCCTATAGGGAGTGACACCACGGTCCATTTTGCCGATTTTCTCAGCCGTTTTTGAGATATTTTCATGTGTAGTTTAATGAGAAAGATATCCGCCATGACAGCATTTTAGCCCGCCATGTTGGTATTTTGGTTTATATTGACAGAACATTCTCTACTTTGACAGTCAACGTTTCTAAACGTAAACACAAATATTATCTGTCATAATCACATTCACCACTTCTAATGTGCTTCAGAGAGCTTCTGACAGCGCCATCAATCCGAAGCGTTTTTTCGATGGATTTTTTCTGCCGCATTTTCATTCATGCTATCGCTTTATGACGTACGATGCTTTTTCTCAGAAGCTAAATTTATGCACGAATTTTGCATGGAAGAAATTCCGATGAAATCATGATTAGCTCGAAAACATTCATTTATATTTCAACGGAAATTGAACAATCACCGATGCTGTGGTACACCAAATCAATCCCAAGATTTTCATTTTCAAATTACATTTTAGTTCATCTTGTTCATCTGTGTACTAAGTTTCCATGCCATGGATTGTTCCAAGAAAATATCACCATACTCACATCTTCGAATGTGTTTGTGTTTTGTTGCTCATACATATCGGGGAGAAACTTTATCGTTGTGCCCACAAAATTACAAGGAAATTTCTTTGTTGAGATTATATTAGGAAAATACAATGTTTGTTCCTCATAATGACTGCTCTCACTGCTTGATAGAACAACCTGAACCACAAAATCTTAACAACGTTTAACAATTAATTAATTATACATTCGCCATTATGTTGGGTTATGTATTACCTACCGAAATAATGTCTGACGTAGGCAGATCAACGTAATGGAGCGAGCAACATGTTTGGGTTCTTCAGGAAAGAGCTTTTTTCGACACGGTTTGTTCCTCTTTGGTTTGTTCCAAGTGCCGATGGGAGACACAAACACAAACACAAACATAAAAAGAACCATGAACGGTGTTTATTGAACGCCTACACACAAAAAATGGTTCATTTCATGTTTTTGCTGTATTGAGACGATTGTTGCTTTATGAGGATAAAATGGTTTTGTTGCCAAACAAGCAAATTACGCCTGTTTGTTTCCCATCGGCATAAACGGCCATAATATGGAAATATCAAGTGAAAACGTGGAAAACACCATTCCCAAGACTTCATGACGTACTAACAGAATAATTTTCTTTTATCTGCATAATTCCGATGAAGTACGCAATGCGTTATTTTTTCGTTCATCAAAGATTTTCTACATTTCGATGTATGTTTGTTTTGCTTGTGTGTTGGCTTGGCCCATGACGTGTAACTCATAAAAATGAATTAAACATTTTATCTCTCTGCCTCACTCTTCCGATTTCTCTATCTTTCGGTTTTTCTCCTCTTTTCCATTTTCCATCGTAAAGTTTCACAATCAAAATATTATTTTACCCCATATTAAATTGCTCTCTGAAGCATCGTGCTCTTTCCACTTGTGTGTTCCGTCCAAAAAGCAAACATCACAACATTTATTTACTTAAAAATTTTACGCATTGGCATCATGAGATGGCATTACAACATGCCAGCTCGATGTGGAAATGTATGCGTGCATACCAAATGAAATTGGCAAATTTTTAAGCGACTTTTCCGATTCTGTGCAGAACGTTGCACCGAGAAAAAGCAGACAATGTATTCGGCTAATGTCAGCTAGCTAACTGAAAACATTCTGGCTGGCTCAGCGGCTGAGT
>NW_022595244.1:1534657-1606593 GCF_009176505.1 Sitodiplosis mosellana
ACTCAGCCGCTGAGCCAGCCAGAATGTTTTCAGTTAGCTAGCTGACATTAGCCAAATACATTGTCTGAGAAAGAGTGACAAATAAACGATTTTAGTCAGTTTTTGTGCCATTCAGGGCATGGTGCTTGGGTTTGAACTTTTTTCATTTGACATAGTTTCAACCGCTTTTTGTTGAACGTAAAACGTAGTTTGAAATTATTTAGCTACGTTTTACTTCCGTTGGTAATTTAAGCGCTGAAGTGAATTTGTTAATCGCACTGTGCAAAACGACCTAAAACTTACTTTGTACGAATAATGAGGATAATTTGATAGGAACGGTGTTTTTTTTCTCCTTGAGCTTAGAAATCGATATTTCGGCAAATAATTCCGTCTGACGATTGTTGATGATAACAGCGTACGAAATTGCTTGTCGCCTAACACTCAAAAATTCAACGCCCCGTTCCGAAATGTAATTTGTTCGCACATTTATATTTCAAATGTGTGAACATTGAGCATAAACACTGTTATTGGATTAGCGGATTAATTTGATGACGCCATGACACGAAGCATTCGCTCGAAAGTGTCGTGGCATTCTATTTGTCACACGCGGTGTTGTTGTTGTTGTTGCTGTTATTTTCACGTTCCCTATCACACATCGTGTGTGTCTATGTGTCGTACAAATTCAAATGAGTGGCTGCAAAAATTCCATCCAACTCCACTCGAGAAAAGAATTCAGTGCAGAGACTAGAAAATGAAAGCACCGACTGCATTTAATGAGTTTCGCATTGAGTTTTCTACATGTAAATGAAATTAAGCTAAAAAACGTGAATTTGATAGCAACATACTCACCACGAATGGGTGTCCCATTTCGACGTATGCATTCACAAACAAAAATTTAATGCAACATACGTGGACCATATCTGAATAATTTGTTTAGCTTATGCATTGTGAGCTTTTCCGTGCATTGCATCGTTAATATTACATTTGCGATGGGATGCAGTTTGAATTACAAAATTCCATAATATACATTTCAAGAGTAAATGGAAACATAGGCGGGTAAACAATATAGATCATGTGGAGTAGAATCATTTCCATTACGAAGCACTTAGTTTTCAGCCGATTCCCAGTCTTTTCATTTATTTATCGTTGTTTTATTGGGCGAAAATCCGTCGTGAAATGGAAACGAGAGATGAAGAGAGGGAGAGAGAGAGCGCAGAAAATGTGTGAAATAAAAGAGTACACTGAAAAAGATTATATATTCGCTGAGTGCTTATTTTACAATCAATTTCAAATTTAACACCCAACAATCCCTGCCGACAGACTATATGTGAACGAGCGAATTGTGCAGCTCATAAATTTTAACTCGGTGAATTGGTAAAGCCAATTTAAAAGCCACCTCTTATTTACTGGCTGGCACATAGTATATCATTCCGCGTTCTTTTCACAGCCAGACAATTAATCAGAGCTTAAAATAAATTTTACAATTGGCCGGCATTAGCGGAGAGTGTATTCACATTCACAGTGAGAAAGAGAGTAATTTTTTCCTTTCCTTCCTGCCACCCTGCCTAACTTCCTACCTCTCTCTATCGCAGCCATGCCATTGGTGTCGGGTGCAATTGCGATGTAAACAGATTGCGATAACAGCGACACTGTCATATAGCAAGTGCAGGCGTCAAAAAGTAGTCTACCAATTACAATTAAAAGCGAGCTTTGAGGCAAATTCCATCGCATATCTGTACACTTCGAGTAGTCACTGAGGACACTCGTATATTTTTTCCACCAAAACTCGTTTCATTCAATATGAAAGAAAAAAACGGTACCCTCGAGCGACTGAATCGGTGCCATTTTTCGCGTGATTTGTTTTCTGCGCTCTGTTTGTATTCCGATGTTATTTGCCGAAATATTATCCACGAACCAAATGCAAACAAGCGTCAGTGCGATGAATAAATATTTCTTTTTTCAGAATCGATAAATTTTATCATGAATTTTGATGGTAATGTCGCATGAGCTCTCTGCACAATATTTATTCCGTCCATTCGCCTACATTCAACGAAATTCAACGAAATTACCAAACATCATATTCCGCTTCGCTTTCGGTTGTACCTCAAAAAATGCACTCACATGATTTTCATTTTATTACTGCGAATCGATTTGTGAATTCAATCGAAAATGTTCAACTCATGAATTATTCCACTGAATGGATTGGCGAATTCAACAGTTCCATTATCATATTTTACCCTTTTTTTCAATCAACAGAACAGAAAAATATTGTAAGAACCCAAATCAATGAAAATTCCAACACAATCGAAAAAACATCGGAGACAAACAAAAATCAATGTATGACATGCTAGTTCGTTCAGAAAAATCAATTGACAGTCGTTATTTCGTCCATCAAATCTGGACGGACAATGAAATAAATATTTATATGTATCCATTTTCCATGGCTTATTCGAAGTCAATAAGAGTAAAATCATATTTTCTTGGATGGCTCCGGGCGCCACTGAGCCAATGGCTGGCAATAAGAGAAGGAGGGAGGGAGAGAGAGGAAAACTGGCTGCACTATACGACCCAACGATTCAATAGACCTTTGATTACACATCCGTTTGACGTCACACCATAAAAGCGCGACAAATTTCGTGCAGCTGACAAAATCAATCGTGTGACGACAAAAGAACCGTGTGCTCAGCTCGTTTCCAACCGGTCCGAGTCATAGATGATGTGAATTTATTGTGGGTAAAGTGCAGAACCAATTTCTTCGCCATAAATTACGTTATATGACCCTGATAACATTCATGGGTAGCCGGAGCGTGTTCCCTTTAAATTTTACATTTTTAAAATAGCAATCGAACAGAATTTTTGATGGTCGCAATTTCAGTGATAAGCACGAAAATCCATTCATTTTGTTGTTGAAATTAACTTTTGAACACATATAAAAGATTTTTCATACGCAAGGATGAAACTTGTTCATGTTTGCTCCAGTCAGTCTCATGCTTTCAGCTTTAGAACGGTTCTTTTTCTTCTAAAACTAAAAAGTATTGATTCACATGGAATCAATCAGAGTCGAGCACAAGTTGTCCATCGAAAGTTGTTTTTCTCACCGAGATTATGAACGAAAAAGAAAAATGTTCGATGATTGAAAAACAAAACTTCCACTCGATTTGGAACTCAATCGTTTCCTCTGCTGCGATTTGTTATTTCAACTCGCCGAGATTGTTTACATGGATTTGTTAACGTTTCCGTATCATGCAAGAGCAACATAGCGTTGTTGCATTTATCGTGGGCCAAATGTCGCTACACCGTTTACTGCATTAATTATTCCATAAATGGATACAAAGGAGAGATCGGACAATTCTCGAAATGCGCACTGGCTTGGTTCAGTGTATAGATAAATCGTAATTTTTCGTCATCTTGTGCTTTGCTCTTCCCATTGCTTTTTTTATGGGTACCATTTATCGCTGTCCCAACGGCTGTTGTTTTCACTTCTTTTCCATTTGTTCACCGTGTCATGGAAACAATCATAAATATTTCATGCTGTTTTTCCTTGACTATATGGGACTGTGAATGCTGTGATAATGTGCGCCGAGTACAGCATATTTTCGCTTGCCTACGTTGTTGTTTTGTTACTCTGCATCTAATCTGATCTGTTGTTGTTCTGTGAACGCGTTTATTTAATTAAAATGTCGCATCGAGACGAAATTGTTCGGTGTGTGTTTCCAAGTACGTAAACATTGCTTTCAGCGATAAAATTAAAATATATAGCATTCTTTCATGGCAAATGCAAAACAGAACATTCTCATTTGATATGGATTTCATGGCAAAAAAAATGTGCGCTCGCTCGTGCGCTCGTTTAATCTTTGATAGGAAATGACATTTTGTTTTTTTTTTTCTCCCCATTCTATATCAAAGCTGGAGCCGGATTTTCATAACTTGTATAAAACGACGCCTTTAAGATTTGAAATGTCATTCAGTCGGTCGCTTGTTTCATGACTAGCACAACACGCGAACTGATGATATAGTAGCTCTCTATTCATTTTGCATGACACAATATTCCGAATGCATACAATAGAGCACCTTATTTTACGGTTGTCGTGCATTTTTGTTGTGTTCCTTTTTATTTAAAAGAACATTTTGGGACATGCCATTGCCGTGTACTGATTTAAAAATAATGTTTTTTTTCATTCTTTTTCCGCTCTTTTCTTTCTCGATTTGATGTCTGCAGGAACCCAGCCCACACAACAAACGAATTATTCAGTGACGGTGTACAAATTCAGTGAAAATGAAACTTTCATTTCCAATGCCCGGTGGTGGCACCGGCCTCACATTATTCTCCAAATTAGTGCGAACGAAAGACTTACGCTCTGTTCAAGCTGAAGATCCACGAAGCACAAAGCCCAAATTAACGGTAAATTAATTCGATGGAGAAGAAAATCAGTATTTCAAAGGCCAGAATTCGCTGGAAAACGGCTTGAGAAATTAACTAAATTCGCTTGATTTCATTGTTTTTTCTCTCTTTGACAGAAATGCCTGACAACGTTAGATCTAACGTCTCTAGGCGTTGGTTCATGCTGCGGCACTGGAATGTATCTCGTCGCTGGCATGGTGGCGCGAAGCATTGCCGGACCAGGTGTAGTTCTTAGTTTTTTTATTGCAGCAATTGCTAGCATATTTTCAGGTAAACATTTTAAACATTCACATGCATCTTGAAAAAGCGCTCAAAATTCACTAGAATATTCAATAAAATGGTGTATTCTCTCATCATTTCAGGTGCTTGTTATGCCGAATTTGGCGTTCGTGTGCCACACACATCCGGTTCAGCGTATATGTATTCATATGTAACGGTCGGTGAATTCGTAGCATTCGTTATAGGCTGGAATATGATTTTAGAGTATTTAATTGGTAAGTCATCATTCGAACGATTTGGCTCATTCAGTTGGTTTGAAAAATTCACGTATAATCCATCATGCTGCTTCATTAATTGAATCCAATTAACTATGCTATTACCCATGGGATTCAAATATGCGCTGAATTATTGACGCTTTCAGCTAATTTTCGTGTGAAAGCTGTGGCTTCGTGCGATTCATTCTTCATGACCTCCAGTCTTCACTTGAAATAATCCGACCAAAATATCTACTGAAACTCAGTTTTTCGAATTTGGCATCGTGCTGTAGCCGAAATGTTTCCAAAAATGGTTGATTTATCTACGGGTAAATTCATTTGGGTGGTCTCCGTAAAAAAGAATTACCGCCTAATTTGTTACATTCTATGTTAGGAACAGCCGGCGCTAGTACATTGCCCATATCCAAAGTACTATGGATTGAACGTGAAAAATCACTGCACATCATCGTTACTAAATTATATAATACACTTTCTTCATCGTAATAAACTTAATTGAATTGCCGATTTTACCGATTGTGCACGATTTTACCTTCATTTAATCAGTAGCCGAGTTGAAATCTCATTTTCCGAAGTGTGATTAGTTGAAATTCCTTTTTTTTGCTTCGAACACAATAATACTTAGGAAAATATGCTGCCTTAAGTGACGCTAAATAAATTACACGCTTCAACATTTATGTTCCGTACCTGCGTGCGCTGTAATTATCATGATTTTTCCACATTTGCTGGCAATCCGTTTTTCACAGTCTCAGATCTCAAGATATATGCATTTTGGTGGTAGCTGTTGTTTGTTGACGTATGGGTTATATAGGTTTGCATACAGCAATGTGAAAGCTCAAGTCAAACTGCTGAAATGTGGGGCTACCATCGGCACGAATGAATACGATGAGATAATAATAACAAAAAGGGTGAAGTTTTATGAAAAGTTTTCGCTTTGAAAATCCCATCAAAAGAAAGCACAAATGACAGGCATCGACACAAAATTGTTGCTGTTCGATTTTCTCGCGTATACATAACGCAAAACCGCAAACGACGTGACAAATCCAAGTATACATTTCGGAGAAGGCTTCATGCCTTCAACCGACGAAAGGATAAAATCAAATTGTATGAACCAGTAGCCACACACCAGACCATCTGAAATGAAGTGGCTTTATGTTTTTCAACGTTTGGCTATAAAACCGCAAATAGAAGCTAATGGCTCTTCGGTACACAAATACACAGCTTTTGCGCCATTTTAATGTTACTTCGTTCCCTTCAGGTCATTGATTTTTAAAATGTTTGATGTGGTGCTACAATAATTTTTTCGTTTCCATTCATGAAAAATGCACATGGGTGAAGTTGAAAATAGCTTTGTTTTTTTTTTCATTAGCGTAATTTAAACTCCGAAGTAGGAAAAAAAACATCCTTCAATGGGGCTAATAAACAATTTTACACACATAATGTTAATGTAACGAAATTGCGATCAATTATTTATTGAGTTATTTTTTGTTGTGTTTGTGTGGTATTCAATTTTCCAGGTACAAGTGCATGTGCTTGTGCTCTTAGCGCTAGTTTTGATTCATTGTCGGGCGGAGCAATCGGACGAAGCATAGCGGGAACAATAGGAACAATATTTGGTAAAATTACAAAACCAATTATAAAACAAATTATAGCGAATTACAATCGAACTACATTGTTCACGTGTGTGTATTCTTATTGCAGATCGAACACCGGATTTGATTGCATTCGGCATCACGCTGGTAATGACCTGCGTTTTAGCATTGGGCGCCAGCAAATCGGTTATATTCAACAATACATTGAATGTGATAAATTTTGCCACTTGGGTATTCATAATGACGGCCGGTTTATTCTACATCGATACGGACGTATGGCATGAGCACGATGGTTTTCTACCGTTCGGTTGGAGTGGGGTAAGTGCACAAACAATGTCGTAAAATATTGCAACCACTATTTAACTAAAGTAGAAAGCGTTTTATTTTAAAACCGATTTACTATTTCGGTTTAATTGCATTCCATTTCTCTCTTTTTTCCCTCTCTCGCGCTGCATTGCGTTTCATTTGTGCGGTCAACTAGGTTTTCACCGGAGCGGCAACATGCTTTTATGCATTTATTGGCTTTGATATAATCGCAACAACTGGCGAAGAGGCACACAATCCACAGAAAAGTATTCCAAAAGCAATCGTTGGCTCGTTAGTCATTGTTTTAATTGCATATGTTAGTAGTAGTCTGGTGTTGACGCTGGTCGTGCCATACGATCACATTGATGCTGGTTCGGCGCTCGTACAAATGTGGTCATACGTTGGTGCAAAGAAGTGCCAAGCATTGGTTGCCATCGGTGCCACAGCTGGTTTATCAGTGGCCATGTTTGGTTCGATGTTTCCAATGCCCCGTGTAATTTATGCAATGGCACAAGACGGGCTCATTTTTCGACAGCTCTCACAATTGTGGGACCGAACAAATGCACCCGGTATCGCAACTATCCTCAGCGGACTAGCTGCCGCATTTGTGGCATTGATAATACGCCTGGAGACGCTAGTTGAAATGATGTCGATCGGAACATTATTAGCATACACGCTGGTGTCTACGTGTGTTTTGGTGTTGCGATATCAACCGCACAGCACATCATTGGTGGAACTTTTGCCCGCACAGCTACGCACACCACAACCACCAAGCACACCAGATCCAACCAATTTACCAAGTGGTAATTTATTTTCGCGTTACCTTTTTTTCAAATTCGCATGGAATGAAATGATTTTGGTTAAGTGTGTTTTGACGGTATTCGTTTTGTTTACTTTCACAGAAGTTGCAACGAATAAAAAGACTGTGGTCATTAGGAAAGTGACACGAGCTTCACCGGATTCAGATGATTCGTTTGGTGATGAGAGTCCCGATGGTTATTTAGGCGGTCGTAATGATCAATTCCTTGTGTCTGATCGCTCGGAGAATAAATTCTATGGCAGTGTACATGGAGCGCCAACTGGAACAGCTGCACCATTTGATAACCTGGGCCTAGGTATTGTCGGACGAAAACTTGAAGAGTATGGATATTTGTGCCCTGGATTATTTCCATGGGTGAATCCTGGACCAGCTACACATGAAAGCGGTAACGAAAATATATTTTCAATGGGATTTTAATGGGTAGAAGAACTCAAACTAAAATTTATATTCATTTTACAGGAATGCACGTCACAAAACTAGTTGGAATCATGTTCATTCTAATCTTCTTCTTGGATCTGTTGGCCGCATGCAGTTATTCGGGAGCATTTGCTGGCATCATTTTTACGGGGCTTGCTTTTGGAATTATTGGCATTCTACTGGTCATCTCACGGCAACCACAGAACAGGTCAGTTGCGCATTTTTCTTCTTTAGAAGAAAAAAAACGAATTAAAATTTTAATAAGAACAATCTCGTGACTAACTTATCCACATACGTTTCGTTTTTCCCAGATATGCGCTCGCTTTCTTAACGCCAGGCCTTCCATTCATCCCAGCAATTGCGATCACAGTGAACATCTACTTGATTTTCAAACTAAGCATATTGACATTGGTTCGGTTCACCGTCTGGATGATACTCGGTTTGATCATGTACTTCTACTACGGCATAACAAATAGCTCATTGGAAAATGCACAAGAGGAAATCGAATTGACCGTTGACCAAACGCATTTGGCGCCGCCACCACAGAAGCCACACGGTAATCACTATTCGAATCAGACACCGACCGCTGTATGGGATCGTCATGGCTATGAAAATAAAATGGCCGAAGATAGTTGGACAACCGCTCCAACGGTAACAAACAATTATACGACCAACAGTTGGGATATCAATGAAGTAAACAGTGCGTGGAATGACCCAGCACAACGAACCGAAACAGTCACCGCTAAAAAGCCGACGATACCAGCCAAACCATCAGCGACCGGTGCATCGTCGTCGAAGAGTAGACCGGCAGCACCACCACGGCCAGCCACCGCACAACCTACTCAACCGAAATCCGGTTTCTCTGGCATTTTTGTGGATGAAACAATGTTTCCAAAATGGGATGACTAAATCGGTTAAATAAACAAACTTTAGGAAAAACTCTTCAAGAAGACACATTTTTTCTCTGATTCTAGTATAATACTTATTCATTAAGGCTTCATCGATTTACAAAGAAAAAAAAACATTTCATTCAATCATTTCGTATTAAACTTTCGTTCCGAGAAAGTGTGTCCAAAACAATCTCAAGAAAAGGGGACATTTTGTGTATAACTTTCGAAGAAAAAGTATTTTTTTATTCTATTTACTATTTTTCTTTGATCTGTTGCCAATTGTTGTAGTACCAAAATGACAAGCAACAAAATGGCAAACAAATTTTCTCTATTAGATAGTTTTATTTAATTAAACATTATCTCCAGAGTAGGAAGAGACACTCCATAATTTAATTCTGCTTATGGATTGCATAAAACCAAACAAAAAAGTTATAAACAAAGTTATAAACAAAATTTCCAAATGTAATATGTACTTCACTCAATCCAATGAACTAACTCAACAAATTGATACAATTTAGCAACTATTTTAGAAATAAATTTAGCGATGACATAAAAAGGAAACAAAAACGATGCAAAGAGCATTTAAAATGAATGAGTCGAGCATAGTGTTGAACAACAAAATTGGATGAGAAAATGAATTGATGTTGAATTTGAAACTTCGTTTTTTCGTGTTTTGTTTTTTCTTCTTCTGCGATTCACTTAGATTTGTTGACGATATAAAATATGCAGAACTTTGATTGCAATCGAGAGAAGAAACGAGTGATTGAGACAAACATAAAAGACATTTTTAAATTCTTGTTGAAGATTTTTTTAAGAATGTAAGTTACGGAAATGCAATAAGTATTTTAATGTTAAGATGTTCGGGAATCTGATTTTTCAACTAATTCTATCTGTCCATTCTATATACTCAGTTTGAGTGAAAGAGAGAAAAAGAAGAAACAGATCAAGATTTCACCGGCTGCCTATTAAAAATTGAACAAATTTTAAAATGAAGTAGCGGTGTTTGATGCACAGCATCACTGATTTGAACAGCTTTTATGTGATTCACACTATCCCGGTATCCAATTTTTATTTTCGACCACTTACATTTCTTCTCGATTTTGTTTTGGTGTTAAGACGAATCAATTCCTATTTAATGATGGATGAATGCATCAATGTTTAATAAAAGCAAAACAAAAAACCAAATTGTAACTCGAAACGAAACTCTTGTACATAATATAAATACTAAATGAAACAACTAAACTGATATTAAACGTTAGGATCTCTTTTTCGATGGATGTTGTGTAGCTTTGTACTAAAATACTCTCTTATGTGTGTAGTCATATGCCATGGGCAAAAATCTCTCTATAATGACACATTTTTATCTCTATCTATCCTCGCTCTGGCACATCCGATGATACATCGGTTTAATCACATACTCTTTTTTCTTATTTCAATACTCGATTTTTTTCCCACATCTTTTTACTATATTCACACGGAACATGTTTGAAATTTTTTGTAAATAATTTTATCTATGTTGTGAAGCACACGTTCGCTTAGGCCTTGTTTTCCCATCTATTACTCATCCAAAAATATTTTTTTTCTTAGATTTCAATTTAATTGATTTCATTGACATTCAGTTGAATTATGAGTTTTTTGAAACAAAAAAAAATCAATCTAATCAAATGATATATACTCTTCTAATTTTCATCGTAATCTTTCGAACTCTATACAATTTTCTGTCCATTTACAAATCAGACTCTATATTTTAAACATAAGATCTATAAAAAAAAATTCAACTGATACAACTTTTGAAACAATTTTACAACATGATTTTAATATTATAACTGAGACTAAATGCATCAAAAGCTGCAAACTCACCAGTAAAAAAAACCATATGACGCATTATTCTTTTCTTGCATTTCATTTTCTGCTAACAACATAATATGCTTCAAAACATGAAATTCATTTATTCGAGATGCCAAAGGCTCAGTTCAATCAGTGTCTTCTCAAATAAAATGTGTGTATTCCATAAATTCATCCAGATACTATCATAATCGAACAACGTTCACAACCGTTTCGATTATTTTGATAGAATATTTTTGAATAAAGTTCTTTTTCGCCACTGCTCAATCATATTGCAACCCTAACCGAACAATCTATGGTCTATCAATGGAACTTTTTTTAAACAATATTTTCAATCATTTTTTTTTTGTGTGTGAATTCGAGATCTTCAATGTAGTCTCAACCACAATGGGTGTCCATTTGACGAGCGTTGTGCATTGTCCAAATTTTAATAGAATTATTTTAATAATTTTTAAACAATGACAAAGAAAAACTTTATTTTTCGTCAATTTTTATGAAGATTCAAATGGAAATGATTAAATGAATTTGTGAATCATTCAACTTTGAAAAATTCCAAAATCATGTTTATATCAATGCAATTTCTTATCAACATAATCTCGATGGTAATGCATCAAAAGCTGCTGATAATGCATAAGATTAAGTGTGAATCACACAAAAAACGTGTGACATCTTCAACCAAGACACAATGAATGCAGTTCAAATTCTATAAAACTCCTCAAGAACCAAATGTGAATGACAGCACCCTTTAAGTTGAGACTACCCTAAAGAATCTCCAATTCTCCATAATATAGTTTATACTTTTATAAAAAAAAACTAGCAATCAACTATGCCGTACATTCTTGAATGGTAAAATATAATTAATGAAACGGATCACAACAATGACTAATCATTTTTTTCCATACAAGTGATAATTTTCACATTTTTTTTCAAGTATTCTCAGTAAAACTCTATTTCATACTAAACAAAAAGGATTTTTCTTTCCAAAACAATGATTCCGAGCAACAAGAGAACGATAAAAATAGGAAGTGTAGGAAAAAAATTGCATTGCGAAACGAATGTAAATTGCAAATAAATTTAACTGAAGCCATGTGCGCTTTATAAAAACAAATTCCTAGAAATGCGGGGAAACTCACTGGGAGCGTTGAACAAGTGAACAACCAAATAAGAAGAAAAAATTTAACAAAATATGCTGTGTTTACGATACATATCTCAAATAATCCAAACATAAATAAATAAAATCTATTGAATATTATAAAATAGCTGATACTAGAAGTGTTTATAGATTTATCAAACAAAAATGTTTGAATTGCAGCGTTGCCAATATCGCTGAATGGTTTTATTTACAAAGTATAAGTATTTGCGCGGCAGATACAACTTAAAACAAAAATGAACAAATGGACTTTTAATCGAGAGACTTGTTAGTTAGGTTACCAAACTGTTTCATTGAAACGAGAGAATAAAAAAGACGCTTTCGAGATATTCCCGGTTTTGTTGTAGAATTTTTGTTTTGCCGAAACCATTCCAAGTTCTACTTCAAGAGCAAAACCTCTTTCCACTACCTGTCAATCCTTTAAAACGGCAAACAATGAGAAAAAATGAGTTTGTATGATGCTTCCTGAACGGTAGCCTGCGAAGGTTTCAACTAAATCCCATTCGAATAGAAGTACAAAGCATAATTTTAAACCATCCTTCCAACTCCCATAGAATTAAAATTAACCATATATTTTATCAATCTTTTTTCTGTGTTTTTGTGTTTTTTTTTCACGGACGATATCACCAAAAATAATATGGAATCGAAACGTTTATTGTAGTGTTTGAGATGATTTTAATTGAATAGAATTGTTTGACAGTGCCTGGCCAGTTGTTGAAAAATCAAGTGATTAACACGATAGAAAGACAAGAAGAAGATGAATATTAAACAGAAACAAATGAAAGCAAATGGAGCAAATTATCTAAACGAACACACATACACCGAACTAAAAGCAAATCAACTAAGGTTATTTACCGAATTCGAGTACCTTGAAATCAGCAGCAATGCAAACGTAAAAAGCATATTCATTTCAATGTGTATTGATGAATTTAAAATAGTAATAAAACGATGGTGATGATGATGACAAAAGAAAAACTCACAGAGAATAGTTAAATATGAGTCAAGTTAAAGCAAATAGTAATTACCATTAAATAAAGTTGAAAACATATCCAAAGTATAAAGTATATTATATTCCGTAGATGGTTGTATAGTGTCTAGAAAGCAAAATGAAATCGGGAGTTATATTGAACAAAAAAGTGATTTGTAAATGCGTTTCATATTAATTTCTAAGTTCTTTTTATTGTTTGTTTGTTTTTTCCATTGCGATAAAATTTGGCGTTTGAACTGATTGGTTTTTTCCTTTCTTTTGGCAAATATTTTTCTTTGAAATTGTGAAATACACTTTAGCAACCTAGAACAAGCATTTATTGATACGCATATTTTATAGGCATTAACAAAACAAGAACAAAAAAAATTATTTTAAAATTCTAACAGTGGGCACATTGCGGAAACATGCACAGCACACGCATAATTCCCACAGGCAGACATTTTCATGAAAGGATTATCGAATGTAATCGGGAGCAAAGCATCGATTCGCCAGTTCTTTCATGACAATCAAAGTAACATGCAATCAAACGTCTTGTATTATACACCAGCATTCAAGCAGACACAAACCAAATACAACAACAACAAATAAACAAATTACTAATATAAACTACAATATTTAGCCATTTACGAACAAAACCCAGAAAAAAAACATGACAACATCAACTATATAAATTACAAATTTGCTGTTAGAATATTTAAACAGGAGAATCCAAAGATTGACAAAAAAAATTTATGGACAAAAATGCATACCTATTTATGATGGAAGATTACAGATTATACCGTAATGACAAAATGAAATTAATATCGTTAAAATTGAATTTATTGACAAATGAAAATGACATAAATAAATTTAAATTTATTCACGTTTATGAATCAAATCAGTGTTGGGTTTTATTTCAATTCTTTTCTTTTCGTTCGAGGTTATTCTGGCATGCGCAGTCTTCGTACACTTTCACATTGAAATAAAGCGCGATCGCAATATTTTCGCGGTAGTATTGAAGACACGCCATATCCGTTTTTCCAAGGTAACACCCTAGCGAAAGATGGAACAATTATTCCACAGTCATTTCGCTCCGCATATGCTAGCTTTGTGACGAGATGTCCACCGCATGGATGACCATATTAACGCGTGAGAATAAAAGACTGACGCTAGCAGGTTTTTCGCAAAAGCGGGATAACTCAGTTGCACGCAAAAGAGACATTTCAAAAGGTTACACGCAAACGGAACATTTTATTTTGTCGCATTTTGAATTTTAAAGCCGTGATTACAACAACAACATACTTCTCTCTTGCGTGCAACCTTTTGAAATGTCTCTTTTGCGTGCAACTGATCTTTATCCCGCTTTTGTGAAAAACCTGGTAGCGTCAGACTTTTATTCTCACGCGTTCACATATGGCTTCTATGTTCATAGTGGCTTCATAGTTTGTCACCATGTTTTAGTATGCTATTGGGTATTAGTTGATATCATTATTCCAAAAACAAATCAAAGGGAAAAATCGAATTGAATTTTCGTATTGTTTTTTTTTTTATTCAAAAACTTTTTGGTAATATAAAAACAGTGAGCAAAAATATTAAAGTGATAAACAAGCAACACCCGAGTGCATAAACGGTTCATAAGGCATACCTTTGCGTATATATGCATAGGAGCGAACGAATATTCAAAAAAAATATGTGAACATTTGCGAAAGACAGGATGAAGAGAAGAAAAACCATTCACTCCTATGAATGTATACACAAGGTATATGCAAAGGTGTAGATGCCTTACGAACCGTTTCTACGTTTTATTCGGGCAGTGTAACATTCATTTTGATATTGGAAATATTTTCCTTTGCTTGAATTCAAGCGTTTAACAAGTTAACTTATTTTTAATAACCGTCAATCCAATTCTAACTTTACATATGACTTTTCCTCAAGATCATCTAACATTTTCACTCTAGCTTATACTGATTTTGATAAAATCTGTAATGCCGATCCAGCTTCACACCTTAAGTGCTTTGTAGTAGAAACATAACGGGATGTTTTTAAAAATACTATATATAGTATGACAAGAGTAATTATTATTTAAAACTTGTATTGTAGTGAATCATTTAAATAGACGACGGTGTATATGAGCTTGTTTTGGCCGTCAAACACTTTCGAACTCTTGTTCGACCGTTCGACAATTTCAAAGAAGTTTTTGTTCATTCGTTCGTTCGAAATTGTGTTTGTCTGTTGTTCGGTTCGAGCAAGATGTTTTACATTGAATTTTCTAATGAAAAAAAGTTTGTTCGGACCAAACCACGATTAAACACAATTTCGAACGAACGAACTTTCGAATCCAACACTAAATATGAGCCCGTGCGAATATTAGTTGGTTTTTATTGCTTCGCATCGAAATGCATATTTTGGAAAATAATTTCGCTCAAACGAAACTTTGAAACTTTAATATTCAATTACAAAACTTTATATTCTCACATTTCGATTTTTTTGATCCGCCATTACAGTTCTACTTTAAATTAGTAGATATTCAACTTCTTTCTCAAAATCAAAACTACTGCCAATCTCGGCTTTCGATGTGAGGCAATAAGGGAAATAGACAGTATTGTAAACAAAAAAGTCACAATACACACACAATAGTATGGAGTTTACTTTTATACTAAAGTGTCATAACCAATACATTCAAATATAGTTGACATATACGAATGGGATAAATGTCATCTCATTTGTGTATATTTGTTGGTGCTGACATCTACTTTTGCGATGAACTTTATCCCATTCGTATATTTCGACTATTTTTGAATGTATTGGTTATGACACTTTAGTATAAAAGTAAACTCCATACTATTGTGTGTGTAGCTCAAAATAATTCAAAAGAAGCGTTTGTTAGGGAATCATAATTTCCAAACTGTCTCGTGCAGTGTAGCACTTAATTCTGGAACCTACGAAGTATCATGAAATAGGAAAATCCGCTATTTGCAACCTGGACAAATACACGGAAAAGATTGAATAAATATTGTTTGGATGCTCATTACCCACACAGCAAATACATACCGTTTTAAAAGAGTACCGGTCGCAAGATGCTCTCCCGAATGCCCGAATAACAACTGGCTGTTGTGCATATCGAATGATTAGCGGTAACATCTTTTGCACTTCGGTTGGAAATAAGAACCAGTCACACTGATTGATATCGTCCAGTATTTCCTCGAATCCCGAGTTTATTCTTTCACCAATTTTGCAGAAAAGAAAGGTAACGGCGATTGACCAAGTTACTAAAGTTATAATCAATACGAATGTGCCACTTATTCCCGCAGTTGACTAAATTCAGAAGTTTGAGAAAAAGTGTTTGATTAGATCACTGTACCTGTGTGGTATTGAAGATAATTTACCAATTCCATTTGAATCATTGAAAGTGTGCCGCATAAAGCTAGAAAACTCCACGTAAAAATGACCAAGATAATCAAATTGAAAACGTTTGTAACGTCAGTGGCAAGCCTATTGAAAAATGTTGAAAATAATAATAAATTGTACAATAATGTATAAAATCGTTCTTGTAAACAAATTCAACTCAACTGTTTCACTGTCGCATGAAAATCAATAAATCCTTTGAACTTATTCATCAGCTCCGATGGACTTACTTCATTTTTCGTGCCGTCATTTATGATACTCAGATCAGAGCGTAGTTCCTTGGCATACGCCAATAATAACATACAGCATGCAATGAGTAGAATCATAATACCGCTTATAACAATCCCAACTAAATGACTTTGTGCAGCCTCAAAGATGATTGCAAACGGGTACGTAAATGGGGTTTTAAAGTCAAATGGCAACCTTAACAAAGAGACAACCGAAATTAGTATATCAAAGTGTTTTCGTGAAATTTAATTATTTCTCCTGACTTTTTTCAAAATAAACCATTGGAAAATATCAAATGAACCAAGAAAAAGACATGACAAATTTACCACATTGGGAACATGGTGATAAATGCATCGGGCCCCAGAACAGTTGTAAAGTGAAGAAAATAGCTCCTGATGGAGACTGAAATCTCAAAAGAGCCAGGAGATGCAATAGCAGCTACAAGGAAAATTGCGTAGCCCAATTTTTTTATTCTTTCTGTCATTTTCACATAAACTGCCCTCGATTCTGAACTCACCGAACCTGTATCATTTCGAGAAAAAAAACCACTTGAATTAATGGATATTAAAATGCGATCAGCGCTGAATTGAAAAACGCTTTCCGAAAAATGTCTCATTTATTCAAATGGGATGGAAATATCTCCTAAAAATATCCGATAATTGTCATCTCTCAGGGAATGTGGTAAATCGGATTATTTTTGTCGAATCCGGTCGGATAGACTTCAAATTTCGCTTTGCAAATCTGGAAGGAAATATGACTTTTGTTCCGTATGCTATGCGTTACAATCACATGAAAAATACCGGATAGTTTTATGAAAAATTGTTATATTAATCTCATCTGAATGTAAAATTCTAGCAGTAATCTATGCTTGTGACAACGAACCAACAAAACGTACCACATACAGACGTCTTGAAATAAAATTTAAGGTTCACTTTTTTCTGAAACTTTTCGTTCGGTTCGCTCCTAACGCAACCACTTTTCTAAGTTTCGTTTTTTTCCATTTTCCAAAATATATTTTCATTTCCAACGATTCAATTATGAAAATAAAATCCAACTCACGTGTCTGCATGACATTTATGAAGTCATCCATCATTGCGAAACAATCTTCGGCATACACAAACAATATCAGAAAAAGTGAATGACACATCAGAATATTCGAAAGATCGTACAATGCTTCGGTATAATCTTGAAATTTTACGGCATCGAACTTCAAAAATAGAGTTAATAAAATGAACCATGAACAGCCAAGAGACAATACCAAAACATATTTAAAGTATGCCCGGATTGAGCGATTTTTCTGAAATGGTTGAAGCGGTTCAATTCCAAGAATGGCAAAAATAGCGCGGACTGGTTGTAAAATGTCCATGGCTTAAAAATCCAAAATAAATTGAAAAGAACTGAAACTCTTTGACACTAGCGCGGTGAATTCTCAAATGGTAAAATGACTAAATCTTTTCTTTTCTGCTCTTTTCACTATTTCCGAATAATTTTGATTTATTTTTATTTCAGCCGGTTTGATATCTTCCCAGTTGATATTCTGATTTGAATTGATCAAAACTCCTGTCGCCTCTTGCTTTTATACTCACACTTCAGAGGGATTTCATAGTGCTGGAACGAATTTTTGATTTCACCAATCAATTAAATGGCACAACCAAAGTCTTTTTTGGAGCAAAAGTGCTTCTCAGTCGAACAGATTTACAGGCAATAACATATTATTAAGATGGATTTATTAACTCAATTAATAACATATTATTAAGATACAATCTTAATAACGCTTTTTTCGCGCATTTTTTTCGCCGGAGTACTAAAAAGTTGTTTTTTCACTGCGGAGTACACAGTACACACATGAATTTTTGCACTGTTGCAATGAAATTAAAATGACTCTTTGAAACGGAATTATCATGTATTGAACTTAACCATTAAGTTTAGGAAATCGCCAGTCCCGACCTTGAAAGGATCAATTTACCATATTTTGTCTGCATTGTTATAGGTGTGTACACCGTACAGTGCTTTTTTTCTCTCCAGCTAGGGAAAAGAATGCGCGAAAAAAGCGTTATTAAGATTGCATCTTAATAATATGTTATTAATTGAGTTAATAAATCCATCTTAATAATATATTATTATTATAGTTAATAAAATGTTATTACCGCCGAATCTTAGGATTTATTAAGATAACACCCGATATAACGCATAACATATTATGTTATTATTATGCTGAATCTTAATAACATTATTAAGATAAAAAAAATCCCAACATAACATAATAATAAATATGTCGGGCAATAACATATTAATAACATATCGAAAATGTAAATCTGTACTCAATCAGTCGTATTTGATTTAGTTTATAACGAATTCTTAATTATCGAAGCAACTGCGATATTTCTCAGCGGCAACTAACGAATCATAAAGGAAACTATTTGATTTAACGAAATATGAACTTTTTATTCCATCGAATTGAAAAACGAAAAAAATACCTGGCTTTTAACCTAATGCAGTGAAATTGATGAATATCGCATACTCCAATGTTTTTTTTATATCGATCGGATCACATTGAATGCTCAAATGCAAAGCGAATGTGTGGATATGTGCCATGGCATATGTTGAGAAGTTCCAAATTTACCTTCAAACTCTTTCCATTGAAATACAGAGCAGAAATTTAATATTTTGCGGATTTTTTAACAAAGTTATACTGCACACTGAAATTAGAAATGATTGATTTTATCGAAGAAGGAGTGCCGATCAATAACTTTATGGCCTGCAAATGATAAATTATTCAGAGATATTCCCTGAATTTCCGTCTGTCAAATCGATTCGAAACCAATTTGGATTGAAAAGAAACTATGCAGTTAGCACCAGTGCCGAGTTAATGTTTTGTGGTGCCCTGAGGCAAAATTTTTTTGGTGCCATTTGAATTTTTTTAAAAAATCAATTGCAATTTTAACACTGTTTCAAATGTTTCACTTAAATATTAGTACAAAGTTCAACACGCTTTGTTTTATATTCACCATTGAGCATGTAAATTTTCAACAGCGAAGTGGCAATACACACCACACAATCGCAATGAGACTTCTTAATTCGCTACTCGCGACATTACGACAAGACTCGAATGGGAAGTTATGTTCAAATAAACGACAAATTTAGTTTTATAACTAAATTAAACAAATTGAACATCGATCAAATCTCAAAAGGCTTGTAATAAAATTGCATCCTTCTATGAAAATGATCTTGATGCAAACGAATTGATTTCTGAATGCGAAATCGTCAAACAATATTTCTTCGAAAGTTCCGGTACTCTTGTTTTGCACGCTTCAATCCATTCGAAAATCAATGAAGAACAACTTCAAGCCGTTTCCCCGAATATTGATGTTATGCTGCGAATTTTTACATCGTTGTTCATTAAAAACGTGCCAGATGAACGTTCTTTTTCGAAGGTAAAATACATAAAAGATACATTGCGGACGGATAAGGAACTGAATGCATTTGCCTTGATGTCGATTGAAAACGAAGTTTTGGATTCTTTAGATATGGATGAAATAATAGAAGAATTTGTTTTGTTGAAGCGTAGCTGCGCAACAGGTACACTCTGTGGTCACGTTTGACGTTTACTTTGCCCTGTTTTTATTCTTCACAACAACAAATCATACACATTCTGTGTAGTTCGGTACACTGTACACAGAAATTTAAGATGGCGCCAGCTGTATTAAATCGCTAGTTGCGCAGCTACGTGTTGAAGAACCGAAGAAAAATAAAGTGGTTATCTAGATTCAATTGAATATAAGTTAATTAAGTCTAGATTTTAATTTTATATGCAACATGCAGCAAAAGCACAGCAGTATTATTGCTGTGCGCAAATTTCCTGTATTTATTTATTTTTAATGCGAGCGGTAGCGAGCGAGATTTTTTTGTCAAAAACAGCACTTTATGGGGCACCATAAACAGCTTTTCAGAGCATGATTATTTTTCTTAGGGCACCAAAACATCAACAATTTTTTTCATTTTCTCTCTTTGTGGTGCCCCCAAATGCGTGGTGCCCTGAGGCAATTGCCTCAATCGTCTCTATAGTTAACGCGACACTGGTTAGCACATTAAATTGCATTTAAATTGTTTGAGAGTTGGGTCATTTGAAATGAAAAAAACGTCTTCTTTCACCTTCAAATTAAAGAATTTCATTAAATTTTAATGGAAAATGCACCAATTTTTCGAATCAATCAAACTTACCAATCACAGAATGTTGATTTCCCGACAACAACCACTAGTAAAATCTGGTTCAACAAACCACACTCTAGAGAAACTACTTTGGAGTCACAATTGAAAATTGAATTTTCGATTAATGTTTCTTGATTAATATCGGAATCTACATCAATTACACTTGCACCGTCCAGTGGAACTTTTATTGAATGTTCGATGAAATCAAAACTGTTAATAGTCTTTTGATTGCATACATCACACGTTGCCACTGAACAGACCGAACTCACAAATTGATTCTTAACGAAATCGATATTTTCTAAATACGGTAACGACGATGATCGTCCGTTTTGTAAGTCTTTTCCGGCTTGCTTCAATTCATCAATTTTTTTTTTACATTTCTTGATGTACTCGATCGGTTACATCAAAATCGCTTTCCAAGCATCGTCGTCGTCAACACTAATCGATACGCCGTGGCGAGTTTCAAATTCTTTTGAAACGCAATCCAAAAACTGGGCCCCATTAGACGGCGGCTTTGGCCAATATCGATTGAGATCTCGATTTGCAAGTTGACACGTACTTCGGCGAATACACGAGCTATTGTAATGTATTCCAGTTGGTTTCACAGCAAAGCCGTCCATCATTTGATTATGATTTTTCAATAATTGCAGCAGAAAACCATAACCATTTACAGCATTGGGATGTGTGATACGGTTGACACAGTTGAACTTAACCTTTGTCGTGCTATGGTTACTGAATTCCATGTACACAGTACCAGCTGAGGTCACCATAACATCGTACGACACAATCATATTCGGGTCATTCGAAGATGAAATAACAACACGTGGCCGAAGGTGTACTATTTTGCCAACTAAATATGCTCGACCAACTATACGACCAGAAAATGCCGTCGGTTCACCAATCGAAATCATCTTGTAGCGTGCGTTCAATTTCCGGCTGACCAAATCACGCCAAATCATGAATTTTACACGGTCCCGAAAGTTGTCCACAAAATTGATCTGGTCGATGTGACAAGGAAATTCATAAACATCATACTTTTTTATTGCAATGAATGAACTCCCAGTTGTCGCTTTTCGATTCAGTCAAATCCAATATTTCCAAATCCTCTCCGCTGAAAAACCGTTCGTTTTGCCAATCAAAGTGACATTTCAGCAATCCAAACCACTCTCCACGTTGATGTGGCATGTTCCATAGATTCGCGTCAACCACTTCTGGCCCCTCACTTTACTGTAAAAATAGCTCTGCGGAAATCTTACGGCACTGATCGCTGCCTTGTCGCGTGTCCACAAAAATAGGGTTTTTTTTGTCAATGCAAACATTGTTTGTCCATTCAAAGTTGTTCGTTCCAGACATTCACTGTGGCTGCATATATAGCTGAGCTATTTACAAATAGCTGGCTGTTTGGTAAGTTTTGATTTTGTGACTATCTTGCCATGCAAATTCATGTGGCATCCACGAATTTGGGACAAAAAATGTATGTAAATGATTGAAAACGTGTCCCACATTCTTGGATATCACATGAATTTGCATGGCAAGATAGTCACAAAATCAAAACTTACCAAACAGCCAGCTATTTGTGAATAGCTCAGCTATATATGCAGCCACAGTGAATGTCTGGTTCGTTCCATTTCACATACATGAAAAAAACACAATTTCAAACCACTTACTTTACTTGTTGCTGCTGCCGCGCTTGGCCGTTGCCAATTCCCTTTTCACCAATTAAAACAACAAGTCTTGAATTCCTGCACAAGCTTCTGTTCGTTTAAAGAGATTCACTTTCGAACGTTGCTTGAACGAATCAATGAGAACAATTGCCACTTTGTTCAATTCTTCCAATGATTTATGCGAAATCTCGTACTTTTCACTCACGGTAAACTGTATTTTACCGTTTATTCGAATCGCATCAGTGGTCAGCTCATCTCGAATCTCCATCGGTTGTTGTTGCTGTTGCACACTTTCCAATACGCCAGCCCGTTCTGGTTGGATTGTATCGCGTACAATTTCATCTTGATTTTCGAGCTGTCGTCGGGCGCGCTGTATGGACACTGTATATTGAACACGGGTTGGACGATTTTAATTTGCATTTGAGTTGGCACGGGCAGCCAGTCGGGGGGATATGAAAAATTGATCTTCAGAATCAATCGGATAATCGCCATCATCATCATTTTCGAGGGGATTGTTATTCAGATCTGGCGAACTATCCTCTTCACGAAAATACTCCCCGACAGTGGCGTAACTACAACTTTTGTTCGTAGGGGGTCTTTTTTATTGCTCCAATCGATAGATTTCCCCGAAAAATGAGCTCTCTCCCCCCCCCCTCCCCCGGGGGGGCCCCCCTTTCTCACTAATTATACGCCAAAAAATGCCTAAAATGGCCAAAAATAATTTTTGTCCGATTTGGATGAAATTTGGTACACAGAAAGCTTACGAAAATATAAGAATTATGGCATAAAAACTGTTCGAAAAACTGGTATAAACTGGTATAAAAAAATTTAAAGTACAAGTAAACCCCGCGTGCCATCCTCCACTTGAATTGGTTTTACATTGAAGGGCGCTGAACGCACCTTAACATTCATAATACAAATTTAATGTGAGTGGAGGCGCCCTATGAAAAATGGCACAGATTGCTCGTGCTACGGTTAACTCGTACTTTCAGTTTTATACCAGTTTTTTCGACCAGTTTTTATGCCATAATTCTTATATTTTCATAAGCTTTCTGTGTACCAAAGAACATTTAAACCGACATAACCAAATTGTTTGCTGTCAAACTTTGTCTCGCTCACGCCAACTGTCACACTGACTCGTTCGTGTACGAATTGCTGTTAGCATAAAAGAGACGTTGTTCGCAGTGGACTCAGTTTAGATGTTCTTTCATCCAAATCGGACAAAAAATATTTCTGGCCATTTTTGGCATTTTTTGGCCAAAAAGCCAAAAAAGTCGTATAACTAGTGAGAAAATCAACCCCCCCCCCCCCCGAAATTATTTCAAAATATCTCATTTTTCGGGGAAATCTATCGATTGGAGCAATAAAAAAGACCCCCTACGAACAAAAGTTGTAGTTACGCCACTGCTCCCCGAGGCACTCCCATTCACCAAATTGTTGTTCCTTCGACATGGATTCGAATGACGGTTATCTTTTAGCGCAAAATCCACTTGACACTTTTTTTTCCTACGTCGTAGAACAGGTGTTCTAAAATAGCCATATAATTGGTGTAAAACGGTGGCTGGCCAATGAATACACTTGGTCGATTTCCTTGTTGCGTTCCTGTTAAATCCACTAAAACTTCCTCAATTGTTGGCTGTTCTACTCCTTCGGCCTCAGGTTTTACCACGAAAACTGGCACAAAATTCTCGCGTGAGCCAATTTCGTTTGGTCAACGTTTTTTTTATTCATCCGTTGCACAAAAACGAATGCCTCGCTTTGCGAGAGACGAAAATTTGCCTGACATTTCATCTGTGTTTTCCGCTCAAGTCACTGCATAAAACTGAACTGGAAATGCACAAAAATGATCGCTCGCCCGCCTCTCGTCCGCTTGTATTGCCTCTCGAATCAGAGCAAATTAGAAATGCGAAATGGTCACTAGAACAGTTCTTTTGTCATTGTGTGTGTGTGTGTGTGTGCCAAAATCGTATAAATGCATAGTCCAGATACAGACAAAATGACGATGATGGATACGCAACGCGTACAAGCACGCACATCAAGCGGTCAGTAACAGAACTAATGGCTATTGAAACTACTGATTTCCTTATGCTGATAGGGAAATAAACTAATTTTGGTCAACAAATACGTGGTTGGACTAAACACCATGCGTAACATTGATCAATGTTAATCAAACGAACGTCAGTTAATCTAAAATATTTTCCAAATTGTTTCCTAATGAAAGATACCATTTGTTCCGTCTTTACTTTTTCCATCAACTTTAATAAATTAAACCACAATTTAAAAGATCATATGCATCATTTAATATTTAATCAGAAAAGTGTCAAACAATGGAATGTAATATTTAATGATTTTGATCACAAATCAAACCGACGGCTGTCGGCTCCATCAGAGTGGGATCGACGCACCGATGGACAGCTGATCCCAATATTTCGTCTAGTAAATAATGCATAATATTTTCGTCGGCTACAAATCGCCAGAGGTTCATTTGCAAGTAGTGTGTGTCAACTTGAATTTGTTGCAATCCATATTTGCTGAATGTACGAAGTCGAACACATTCCAACAGTGTCTTTAGGCTAAGCTTAATGATTCCAGTTAAAATTGAAATTTTGGTAAATTGCACCGAACCGAAAATGTCAATTTTGTCGGAGAAAAGTCGATGCATATTCGTAATGAGCATCGGTTCGGATGTACAATTCGACCAATTGGATCGGTATTGCGGCTGCTTCGATGTGGAAATGCTGAAGTGTGTTTTGCGGCTTGAATCACTGCTGGCGGCCGTTTGAGCACCCGATTCGTACAAATCTGACAAAACCGCATCGATCAGTGACAATTCTTCGACGACACGTTTCATAACGGCTCGCACTGACCGTGGCTCAAGACAATTGAGCCAGTCACGAGTTTCCACACTTTTCCGTAGCATTTGCGAGATATTCAATCCTTGCAGACGAACGTATGAATCGAGTAGATTTTGTGCCGATTTTCTCATATTGGCGTACATATCATTTTCATGGGTCAATGCTGGATTGCCAATCGGATCGATGCCGTACAATTCATCCACCAGCATAATTATCTTCTTCACACCAATTTGTTCCATTTCGAGGCACATTTTGGAGAATACCAACAGCAAATTTGGTGGACACGCCAGACTAATATCACCGTAGGAGATCATTGTGGCAGCGATGTGATTCAAAAATCCAATGACCAAATTCTCTCGAATACCTTCGACGCATTGTACGCCTTTTGGATGCGATTTAATTTTAAATTTCCATTCCGGCTTGATGAATATGAGCAAATCATGAATGACCACTTTGATTTTTTCATTTGTCGTTACGTACAGTCGATTCACCAAATCCATCAAATCCGATGAGGTTGCATGTGTGCTATCGCTCTTGCTCCCCGTTACCAGACTCAATCGAATCGAGCTTAAGCTATCGGAAAATGATTCTTTGAGTTTCTTCAAATGGAAATTACACAGTTGATTTGCCGCATTCACAATAATCTCAACGATCATGGTGGACATATCAATGTCACAGGTCAAATGCTTCATTCCCAATAGTTTTTCGTGCAAACGATCAAGTGCACTCAGTAGAATATTGTAGTCACCATGGCCCGTTTCCACTTCGACACGCACTTGCACCAGCGCAGAGAATTTCTCCAAGTTTTTCGTAACGAATGCATTCAGCTCGTCATATTGAATGCTATAGTTGGCATTGGACGGTGAACTCAAAAACATTTCGGTGTACGAGCTCACAATCAAAATCAGTTCGTTGATAAATCCTTTGATGCTCATGTCAACGAATTCAATCATATTGCCATCGGTCTGGTCTTGTAGTATCACGATTTGCTCATGAAGCCGTTGTGTTGCAAATTGAAGTATTTCGCGTGATAAATCCGATGGTTTTTCACCCAGTTGCAACAGTAAATCTCCCGTTTCGATCATTGCCTTTGCCGTGAATCCCGACAGTTGAATGTTCAATTTCAATTTCGACTTCAAATCATTCATTATCAATTGGCAATCGTCACGAATGCCTTGAAACGATGGCTGATAACCGTACTGTTCGAGAACGGCATGTGCCTCGCCGTAATGCTTCACCGCCTGTCCATAGTTACCGTCATCGATCAACGTTTTCAATTTGGTCGGCAGCGATGATAAGAACTGTAATTTTTGCAGCAACAGTTGTTTCTCGGATAATGCACTCAATTGTTGGCGACTATCATGCAGTTTCGATGATATCTGATCGCTGAATTCAGTGATTGATTTCACATTCGACACGAGCAAATTCATTTCGGTTTCCATCTGCTTGAATTCCGTCTTCATTTTGCGCATTGTATCCGTGGCCGAAATGAATTTATTGTAATTTTCGTAGACCAATGTTTGCATATCACTATGGAGTGATTGTGTGTCACGTATGATGGCTGTTTCCACATTCATCACATCTTTTAGCGAATAATCTTTGAGTATCTTGTTTACATACACGTCCGAATCAAAATTCGACCCATCCATATCGTAGACGTTTTTTGATGATTCCTCACTCATTTTGATCTGAAGCAAACAAAATGGCACTGATTATTCATGCTATTCTTGTGGAATCTATGGATAACATTGATTTTACTTACCTGGTTTCATACAAAAAGCACTAAATACACAGCAGCAATTTCTTTTTTTATCTCGATATTGTTTTGTTTTGTAATTGCATTAGAAATTTGGGAGTGTGACATGTGTCAGTGTGCCAAGTCATTTGTTGTACACACGCGCCATCTAGTCGTGAGCTGTGAAAGTAAAGTCTAATGCGTTTTCGCCGGTCGCGGCTCGTTTGAAAATGTGTCGTGAAGAATCAATTGAACGAAAAAGAATTATTTCCTCTCAACCTCGAAGACGAAGAAAAAAAGGAGAAAAAGATCGTACGGCTCTATTTGAACCAATATGATGCTTACCTTGTACATTATTACACACTTTTAGTGAGCAATCAAACCTTTTTCTTATTTAATTCGAACAAACCGTTTCCATATTAAATTTGACCAATTTGGATCTATTCAAGGGTATTGCACGCAACGACCAACAAATAAAATAAGGAAGAAAAATGCCGCAAAATCTTTTTTTTCCATAATATTTGATAGGTAATAACGTTTATTGCAATCAATATCTTAATGCGATTCTGTTAAATAGGTTAAATTTGTTAAATTTGTTTTGTTTTTTTAATTATTTGGTTCTCCAAAAACAAAATGATAATATACTAAAATTATCCTGTTCATTTGCTAACATGTATCTGCCTTTACCTCGTACGCGTAATATTTAACGTTTAGAATTGTTTTTGTTTTTGTTTGTGTTTAGGGGTCTGCAGTGCCATTGTATCCATTTATAGCTGTTTATATGACATACATTTTGATTTTGTGTGTTTGTATGACTGTGTTTGTGAGTGAGTGAGTGCATCTCTGTGTAATCATGTATTTTATATTATTTGGTTTTTTGTCAGGTGAAACAGTCTAATCGTTTTTTATGTTTATGATTAAACGTAACATTTTGCTAAGCTCTCAGTTTCCTTATATATTCTGTGTGTGTGTGTGTGTGTGTGTGTGTGTGAGTGTGTGTGTGTCAACTACCATATCATACCAATAAATATTTCTCTCTTTATCTCTACGCTCCCTCTCTCTTAACATGGTACAATTTTGGTTTTTCATACGAATGAGATGGTTGGTCGTGTTTCTTTCATTATGTATTAAACATAACAACGTAAATCAATTCATTAATAACGCAATAACCGTACGTTTATAGCCGGATCTGTATATATGTTTTATGGGCAAACTGAATGTCCGGCTAAATGCAAGCATTTGGTATGTTTCACTATTCAAATGGCCATAAAAAAAAGTTTAAGGGCTAGCCAAGCGCGCGCTGGGATATCAACTTCCCAACAGGTTTTTCTTTTTTTCCTCGATCCGGGCTATAATTTTTCTCTAAATTGGTTGAAAAAGAAATATTGATTGTTGTTATTTGGTTTATCTCTATCGGTTTATGTTTCTATTATTACAGAAATGATGGGAAAAGCGAAATGTACTCATCAAATCGCTCTCGATTCTACGATTGTTGTTGATGGTTTTTTGTTGTTGTTGGTAAAAGCACGAAAAATTCAGTAATTATTTTGTTTTAAAAATTTGTGGGATTGTTTTACACTTACATAGTTTTTATTTGTATTTTTTTTTTTGAAATATAAAAACGTGAATAAAATATATCTATCCAAAAAGGTTCAATTTGATTGTAATTAATTTCCGTGTGTGAGTGTTGAAGCCTGATCAAATCACTGAGATTATCTTTCTACATTTTTCTCTCTTTTGGTTTAATTTTCATGTTCACCACGGCGGTTTGCTAGTCATTCTCTAAAAATTTGTATCTATCACATGGGATCCAGCCCTAACAAAACTATCCGTACCAGTTTTTCTTTTCTTTTTTTCAAACATGAATCTACTTCCGGTGGAATTTACCTTATAGCAAGCAAGTGACATCGGGAACATGTTTTTAATTTTTTCTGTTTTGTTTCGTCAGTGCGCGATACATTGTTTTGGCTATAGATTTATGTAAGTGCAGGTGCATGCATTACGGTAGATTGTTCCGCTCATTTTCGGAATTCTTTGCGAATACATATTTTATATGCCAAGCAGAGCTACTCTCTCTCTCGCTCTCTCTCTCTCTCTCTCTCTCTCTCTCTCTCTCTCTCTCTCTCTCTGTCAAAGCAAGAGCGATGTTGAAATAAATTGGTCAGGAAATTCAACGTGATTTTCGACTAAATCTTTATGGAAACGATTTTAGTAAGCTATTTCCCACCCAAACAGCTCCAATCAAAAATGCAATTTATTTCTTAATTTGATGGAATTCTATGCATTTGAATATGTCGGAAAATTGCATTTCAATTTGAATGTTCTACATTACTTTGATATTATGATGTGGAAATGTCCGGACCACTTGTCTTTTTTCATCTTAATTCACTTTGAATGAAACTTTCAAGAGCGCTGCGGAATTTTATCCAACCAATGGGAATCAAAGCAAAACTCAACAAGCGAGCTAATCACAAACCATACACATACTCTCTTCATATTTCTTGGAAATCGATTAATTCTACTGCATTTTTCGCCCCTTTGCAAGTGGTTCCACAATCTTGTCCAGGGCGAAAGGACTAATATTCCATATCGTTCCTAGTTAAATGATGAACGATTGTTCATTCAATGCTAAATTTTTCGCCATAGTGAGTGTGTATACATGCACCGGCGTTTCCATCCTCCACGCAGATTCATCGTCGGTAGAATGGGGTTTCATTTGTGAAACATTTCTCTGCACCAAACCATTTTTCAAACATTCCGAAACATTTGTAATAGGTTATCGCCCAAGCTCAATAAGCACATTCTCTTTGAATCATTATCATCATCATTATCACCATCGTCGTGGTACACATGGTGTAACAACACAAAACAAAACCATTATCTGGGTCAGAGCGTATAATGGATGACGCTAAGTTTTTAATTTGAAAATTTTTCGAAATACAATTTATTATTTCTGCTTAATTTATTTCTGTAATCACTTTCATAAGACATAAATATCAAGCTGTTCCATTACATCTTCTAGTTGAATAAAACTTATCGTCTAAAAAAATCATCGGATTAATATTTATCTTTTCACCGCTTTTCTTTTCAATATTTTGTTGTTTTTCTTCGTATGATATACGTGTGTTTTTTTTCTCTCTGGCTTTTCAACTCCTTTTAGTAACATGACCAGTAATTAGTAGAATAATGATAATTAATTTTATTTTTAATTATAAATTTCTAAACGGGGTTTTGTTGTTTTGTTGTTGTTGTTGTTGCTGGTATTTTGTGTGTATGTGTGTTTATTTGTTGGGTGGAGTTGTTGTGTATTGAACAAGTTATGTGTATATGTGTGGTTTTGGTATAATGAATTTCCATCGTGGATCGTTGGACCGATTCATTTATCTGGTGTCTTCGTCACCTTCCGAATTACTTCGTATGGTGTTGTATTGTGAATTTCGTGTACGCAACATACGCAGGAAACTTCCAACGGCAAATATGGTACGTCGATGACGATGAAAGATTCCCTGATATAATGCATCCCTGAATTGCGCAGAAAAAAAAGAAGTTTTGAAACCAAAAATTATCAAGTGATTCAAGTTGGACGTGTAAATGTGTAGCATAAATGGCGATGAAAAAAGAAATGTTACCTTAGAGCTTTGCGATCTTCAACGACGTCGACTTGTGACGTAATCGATGATTGATGGCTTATGGTTGATCGGGTTCCAGTCGCAATTCCGGATCGACCGCCTGCAAACCAATAACAAATCAAACACTTATATATCGATCCGAAAATCAAACACTCAATAAAAACCAATCGTAAATCATCATTTTTGCCATTTCAATGTTTATCACCATTTCCCATACAGAATTTCCATGGCATGGCCTTTAAAATCTATTTTTCGATGTGCAATATTTCAACCTTGAATGTATCCATAGAAATTCAGTTCAGTTCGGTTGTAATATAAATTCACGGTCACAAGTGAAGCAAAATTGAAGCAGTTGAAATTGTTATAATCGTGCAGCAGCTTTTGAAAATGTGTCGTCTGAATTTCGTGCAACACAATTGTGAATAGAAAACCGTACGTTACGTAATATCTCATTTTATGTGCGATAAAAAAGAACAGAAACGAGTAAACATTGCCATTTGTTTCATTATGATTTTCGTCCGGGTATTTGTATTTGATGTCAGCGTCGTATACAAATAGAGTAATTGCGACGTCTATCTATGGTTTAACGTCATGTTATCAAGTATCAATTGAAATCAGATGGGACTTTGCAGACTTTTCGTCGTAATCCAGCCAATACACCTAACCGAAAAAAAAAACCGAGAAAGGTTTTAATATTAGATGATTGGCGTATACACTCGGCTCTCCATCTGGAAATATCCTATCGTAGAGACAGAATTGTGTGTGTTTGTTTCTTCTTTTGCTTCGTTTTGGTTTTTCTCTGACGTAGTTTTAAGCAAATTGGATCGATACATTAATAAAGATCCAGTTCAAAGAAAACGCAAAAAATAAATACGAAGATAAATAATGTTAAACGAAGCAAATACGAAACATAAACTTACACACACACACACAAACACAACTAGAATATTGCGGTAAAAACCTGAAAAAAGTAACATTAGAAAGAAACCGAGTCAAAACGACAGAAATAATCGTTAATCGAACGACAAAGCAAAGGATGGACTCATTCACTTGTTGCCTTTAAATTTATGGCATTCGGTTACAATTCCAATGGTTGCCGCTTTATTTTGATTGGGTTCGTGATTGTGTGTACTTTCCTGGATTGACTCGCAATATGGTCGTTTCATGACATGTGCGTAAGTGTGTGTGTTTGTATGCGGCTTATGAGACGCACAACGGCAGCAGCGGTTGGCCTTTTATGCAACTTTAGTCTTGATTTTCTTTTCATTCAAACAAAGTCTATTTTTAATCGTACGCAGTCGTTACTATGCTGGTACATACCATTGAAATTATTCATTTGACTAATGAGCTTCTATGCAAATGCACCAAGTACAATACGTACTCAAACACTGCATCTGTTTGCCATAATGAACGTTTCGTATATAAATACAACTAGCACTATTTGAATGGCTCATTTTGCATTTCTCTCTAAGAAGCTGTGTGCTGCGTGTGTGTGCTGCGGTCATCATGTGCGAACTATTTAAATTAAATTCAAATGCTGTTTCAGGTCAAACGAGTATTCTATCTTCGACAGAGACACAAGCACGCACACAGCAACAGTGGCAGCAGTGTGAGTGGGCACAAGGCGAAATATCCATATCATTTAGAGGCTATTATCATATTTTATCACATGAAATCCTCAATTTGAATCGATTTATTATTGAAAGTTGGCATTAATGTAATAATTGAAGTGGCATCATTAATAATTACCACTTGTGGATTGGATAATGGGATAATTGATTAATCGAACGACGACAAAAAAAAACAAAAATCAGTGAAACGTCTTTCCGGAATCGTGTGCTTACCTGAAGCTTGCGGTGATTTTGGTGATTTGCAGTCATTAATTGTGGCCTTTTCATCCGAATCAAAGCTGCCCTTTTCCGCCTCCGACCGTTTGCTGAGATCCAGTTTGAGAACTTTTTTCGTCAGCTCTTCGGCGTCAACCATTTCGTGATGGTTCTGTTGATTTAAATGACATTCGATTGTAGTTTGGCTTATTGCGCTATTCGTTAATGCTGGCCGATTAATATCACATATTTCAGCTCGAGGCTCAATATTCATATTGGAAACCATGATTTTTTTTATTTTCGTATTCCGTTTTCCTTCTTTTGATGATCAAGTTTATTTGCTTTTTTCTTTTCAATTTCACGTTTTGCGTTTACACAGTGTGGATGATAGTGTGTATAAATCTAGTTTTAATTTATTCGAAGAACAGTGACGTTTTTTTTTGTAGAATGGTATGTCGTGTACTTTATCGCCGTAAAATTATGATGAAATCTATTTATCGCTTTAATTCAACTTGTTTTTCCAACTTGATCAGTAGAATTTATAGTTGAACAACGATCACGTCGCTTCGTTTGGTTACAAGGAAATTAAATTCTTTATTTATTCGTTTTGTGGTTTGCGATTGGTTGATTATCGCCTTTTGCACAATTCAATTTCAGTTGATTCAGAAAGGAAGCGATAGCTTTTTCGCCTATTTGATTGTCCAAGTTTCTATAGAGAGTTTCTGTTTTTTTCCTTCTTTTAATTTCGTGTAAGTATCACTTGAATGTATTAAAATAATGATGGATTATTATGGGTGTTTTTATTTATGCTCTTCATTCACTTATATTTGAACGAAATTGGATTGGTTTTTCCATGAAATGCGCTTCACTTATGACAAACATTCGTATGATGTGTGTACCGAGATCAAAACAAAATTTTTATACGCATTTATATATGATGTAATCAAATGTGGAATAATAACACGTCATGTAATTATTATTATTGTTTTCGACGCTTTCAATTCAAATTCGAAACTGATGGGTAACACGAATAAAAAAAACACTATCGTTCACACAAATTGATAACACGAAATGATCAGCTCTCGTGAATCGCAGACGCTTCGTTGACGCTTTTTTTTCTCTCCCCGATTATGTTCTCGTTTCGAAATATTTTTGCGTTTTTTTTTTATTCTTTTCTCATGTACAAACAGTTGATCTTGTCTTTTTCTATTCTCTGTTGAAAACACAGCGAAAAGAACAGCGGAAACGATTGAAATTCTTTAGGCATTCACCGAAAAAAATCATTTGAAATTCAAATTGGGAAAACCCGCCAGAAGTTCGATGTCGTCAATATTCGCAATGCCAATCAATAGTGCGCATATCATTTGAATGGTCTCTTTATATATGTATATGGATTCTTTTTTTTTAATGTTCTTCTCTTTCGTGTTCACTTAGCGGCGATACATATAAATTATTATTTTTTTAATGGAATTTAATTGACGAGCACATAAAACACGCGATACAATTTGTCGATTCTTCAGTTTTTTTCTTTTCGTTTGAGGTTTGCACAAGACAATTTCACGAATAAATTGATATCGTTTCGCACAAATTAACACAAGCAACTGCAAGCTATAGTTTAATCAGCCCGTTTTTTGTGTCTCTTGAAATTTGTTCTTTTGTCACATGCGAAAAATCATCGCAATAGAATAAAACACAGAAAAAAAACTGGTCTTGTTCGTTGAACGTTGAAAGGCATATAACAACAGCGGTAATAAAATGCGCACTCACATGGATGGCGCTTAAATTTATACTAAATAATAGATTGTTTTTTGAAAAAAATAAATATATTTATTGTCAGTGTCGTGTGCGCGTCCATGTACGACAAACGAGTAGACGAAAAAACAACATACAGTCAAACGACGACTTCGACGACGACGACGGCGGCGGCGGCGTTGACAAAATATAAAAAACAAAACAACATGCACAAAATAGTAGAGCTGAAATGTATACGAAACAAAACAGAGAAAAAAACGCGCAGAACCGAACAGAGGAATGAACGAAGCTTCGATTGTATTGTATACAGATTTTGTTGTTCTTATTAAAATGAGAAATCAACACACAGTTTTATCAGCCAATGGGCATTTAATTTGTTTGTTATTTAGTTTCGATTATGAAGGAGAGCTTGGTTTGCTTCATTGATTTCACAATTTGTTATTTTCGAGCAATTTTCCGCGTATTTCCTCTTTTGCTTCTTCTTTCCTTGTTTTTTTTTTTCTTCTCGTGTGCAATATTTTAACCGAATGAATAGCGCAAATACTTGCACTGTACTGTATTCATAATACACTAATTGATTTGATGATTGGTGCCAATGGCCTTGAATGTTCACTTGAAACCCTGTTAAATGGTTTCGCCTTTGAACTTGTTCGTTTTCGCAATTTACCGCGCACTGTCAGCCAATACACCATGCATAACCGTTTCGTGGCACATTCACTTTAAATCACTTTCAAAAAGTCGCTCAATTATTAAATTAGTAGCACAGCACACACACACCCACAGAAGAAAAAAATGACAGCCGAATGCATGCATTAAATAGTCGTGTTACTTCGATAGAGTTGAAATTCCTGTAGCTGTGGTGGATGCTCGGATAAAGTTCGAGCCGAAGTTTGTACGGTAGAAAAGAGTGGTGTCGTTGGCGGTGTTGGTTGATCGCTGGAGAAATCACTTAAAATTATTTGCGGAAGTTGATGTTGATTCGCTTCGGATATGTCAAACGAACTGTTGAACGCTACAATTAGATCGTTCACAGCTTTGCTTGGATTTTCGTTTGTTGCCGTTGGTAATGTTGACCTCACCTCAATTCCCTTATGATAGCAATCAATGCGATGTTGGTCCGTCAATGATATCGAATTCGGATTGCTATTGTCCACCCAATGCGGCTGCTGTTGCTGCTGATAATTATTATTGTTGTGGGCAATTGTTCGCGGCTCCTGTCCACCGCCACTACTCGCTTGATATTCTCGGTAAAATGTTAAATTGTTATTCTGATAATTGTATTGAATTGCCTGAAGGTTTTGTTGTAAATTGTTTGCTGTGTCAACCGCAACTGAGTTCATATTATTTTTAGCATTCAATACGTTAAATTGTTCCGTTACAGTCGGTTGTCGAGCAATTGGTGTAGTATCAATTATTGGCAATCTTTTATGCACACCATCAATTGGATTGTTGTTATGCTGTGATGGATTGTTGGTCGATGTTGAATGTTCTTTGCAATAAATTCGATTATTTTCGCCCGTATTTAATTGATGTGGGCGACAATGACTCTTTATTTGATCACTAAATGAATAACGTGAGCAATGGGATTTATCGCAATGCGAAGAAGCGACTGTAATTGATTTTGACGATGAGCACGCAACAAGGTCTGCTACCAAACTGACTGCACTGTCACACAATTCAATTGGTGGCGGCGATGGCAATGGCGATGGTGTTGTTGGTGACGACACCGATGGCGATCGAAACAACGATGACGGTAGTCGCAAAAATGCTGCTTGTGCAGGTTTCCTTTGAAGTACACTCGGATGCTTTGAACACTCGTCGAGGTGATTTACATGCAATTCGAAACCATTTCTAAAGCAATTCGAAGCCAATTCAATGTACCATTCAGTTTGGCTATTTATGTTGTTGATATTGTTGTTTATGCCGTCATTGGTGCTGCTATAGGTTTTCCTCCTCCGTTGCCTATAATTACAATTAGGTGCTGCTGGTGTTTTCGTTGTCGCGTTACTTGTTCGAATTTCAACGTGTGACTGATTCGTTGTACACGTTTGCTTTTGACTTCTTCGTCGACACGTTTGCGCCCTGTGCCGTTGTAACGTTGCTGCCACGGATGGCCGATACCCAACCGATTCGTATAATTTGAAATTGGTGTTTGCTTGATTTATCTGATTTGTCGTGTCAAATGACGCAAAATGCTTGGCAAACGAATTTTTTCCGCCCGCCTGGAACAAATGTTTTATCAGTGAGCTCGTCGAATCCTCATGAACGCTAGCGATATCGTTGGGTTGTTGAAAAGGATTGCACAATGTGTGCCGTCCTTTCGGCACATTGATCGTCGGCTCTTCCGAATTTCCTCTGCAACGAAAATAGAAAAAATTGGACAGCGAATTAAAATAAGCACTTTAACAAATAGAGAGAATGAAGCGAAAGAAGAGACACAACACAGTATGAAATAAACAGACGAGTCAAAGGGTATGAAAATACCAAAACGAATTCCACACTCAGTTTCACGTCATTCTTCAAATATTGAATCACGAAGCCAAAGCACCTATTTATAACTGACAGATAAACCGAACGCATTCAATTACACGAGGCAGAGAAGAAAAATGCTTTGGTGCTTTGCTGGTTTTATATAGCAGTATCTATCTTTTTGAGAGAACCATGAACGCCCTCGCGAAATCACATTCGTGTAAATTGAGTGAGTTCAATTGAGCTAGTGTTGCGAGTGCATTGCGAGCTGGGGGCATTTCAGAAATTTAAACAATTTGCCGTACAACGTGTAAATTGAGTGAGGCTGTGGCAGTTGACGACATTATACAGTATCTGTCGCATATCAGTGTCGAACCCAAATCAATATGTATACGTATCTAGATATCTACACAAAATTCATTTGAGTTGGTTGAAGAACAACACGAGAAAATGAACGAGACAACACATACACACTTCAGTTGAAGAGACAGAGACCTAGGTCGATTTTCCATCAGTCAAACGTGGCTCAGAAAAAACATGATTGCTATGGTTCAATTTGCTCAGTTCACACGATGATTACACAGGCGTGAATTTACAAAAAAAATTGATCCCATATGATTCATGATAATTGTCTTGGCCGTTAAAATGGGACGAAAGTGTAACAGATTTGCCTGTCGTTCGTGAAATTAAACGATGCGATCTCCAGTGTTTTCTCTCGCTCTTTATTTTGCTTCGATGCGGCGGCGACGGCGGCGGCATAAAAATAAAATTGATGTGGAAATAAATTTGGCGCCAAGCGTGTGAGACACCGCAAAATATCAACAGTGTGGTGTGGGTTTTTTTATGAGCTGGTCGACCACTGGTCTACAGTGTGAAGAGTATCGCCTTTCTCATATTCAAATTCATACCTTGGAAATGTAAATGAAGGAATTTGTAAAACTTCGCGTTGAGACAAACCGAAGCGTCGATGTCCCATTCTTCGTCGATACATGGTTGCTGATGCTGTTGCTGCTGCTGTTACAGCAAGTCTCGAGAATCGGTTACGTTTTCGTAAGCGATGTAGTGCCGTAGCTAGTGAACGTTTGGCCTTGGTTCGGTTGGTTTTTCTGGCCTTTTTATATTTCGCGTCTCGATAGTGATTGGCGATTTCATGTTTAACTTCATGCAAACACACGGGCAAATACAACTGTTTGATACGTTGTGTTCGCATGGGATTTTCATTCGTATCACATTTCGTTGAACTGAACGATGACTTGTTTGACAGTGTTCGTGGTTGCTTCTGAAATGCAATCGATTTTCCGAGAAGAGTAAGACTTTTGCCGTTCGAGGAGGACACCGATTCGCATGCATTTCCCTTCATCATTTGTTCAGAATTTTTTTTGCGTTTTTTTTTCGTTTTCACAGTTGATCCAATTTCGGTCACATTACAATTTAAACTGAACTGGTTTGTCGTTCGCTTTCATTGTTGTTTTTTTTTGTTCCGAGAACAGAAGAGAAGAACTTTTGTAGGACTCACAGAACACACTTTACAGCGAATTTTTAATGAATTCCGTTGTTTTCTCCATTTGTACCGAAGTTATGTGTATTCACCAATCGATTCGGACAAACTCTCGACCAACTGCCAAGTGAACAAGCATGTGCAGCATAAGTCGAACACGAGAAGACACTGTGCATGATGATTAGACTTGTCGATTGACAATACGGATACTTGTAGCCAATTGGCTTGTTCGCAACGAACAGAGGAGACGGAGCAAAAAAAAAACAATTCGCAAATAAATGTAAAATATATCCATTTTTTATGTCGGGCTTATCGTTTGCCAAGAATTTTAATCTCCTTTTGTCTATATCCTTATCCATTTCATTCTATCCCATTGACAAAATAAACGACCAACAAATTATGATAAAAACTTAGTTTTTGGTCTTCTTTTTTGTCATTTTATGGCATTTTCCATGCACAAAACCGATTTGTATTCATTTGTGAGCACGCAAAACCATCAAATGATTAATAATAGGGTTTCATTTTGTTTCTCTCTTCTTTGTTATTCGGGTTGGAAATCCAAAGAGCTTCGTAGAAAAAAAACGCAGTACATGCCATTGGCTTAGTATTAAATTCGACGAACCGAATATTTAATTTAGTGGAAATGTTATGTGAAAAGGATTGATAAAGCAGACAGAAAAACTGCGAAGAAATAAATAACAATGTGAAATAGTGATAAAGCAAAAGTATTCCGGGCTTTTGACGAGTGTGTGTGTGTGTGTATGCTGCTGCGATAGGAAGGAAGTGTTGCGTGCTCGATGCCCATAGTAGCCGCGAATGCATGTCAAGGAATGCTTTAGAAAAACCACTCAAAATTATTATTAGCTAACAACAACCACTCACTTTTCAGTAAAAATCATTCCACTCGAAATAGGAACAAGTGAAAATACCTCTTTTATCGAACCACTCGATTCAAAATATAACACACACACACACTAACAAGTAAATTGAACCATCGAACTGATGAACATGACGTGAAAATCAATTTACTTTCGAGAATATTTCAACGAATTTCATGAAAAACCAATAAATTTCATGGGTTCATTGCCTTTCAGCATTTTTTTTACTGTCGCCATGCACTCGAACATCTAATAATAGTATATATTGCTATTATCTACGTGTTTTTTTATCATTTTTATTAGATTGGATACAATTTTTTATGTGGTTGGATCTATTTTTAGTTTGAATTTTGTGATTTTTCACATGGCGCTTTTTTTTCTCCCTTTATTTTCTGAAGGTATGAAATCAAAACACACTCGTTTCCTCCTGAACGTGTTTTTTTATTCCCTTTTTGTTCGGTTCGTTTCGTTTCCTGTATGTCGAATGGTAAGCGGGCAGAAAAAAATGCCGTGTGCTTGCGTTTCAATGTGTATGTATGACAGGGAAGCAACAAGTGAAATGGCACAATCATCGAAATGTTGACTGTGTTGATCTACATCTGCTGTGGCTATACCACAACATCGGCAACGGTTTTTGTGCATGTCCACAACCGAACAAGCCATTTATTGGCTAGGCTTCTTTTCTCGGAGACGTACACGAATGTGGGAAGGTGGAAAAAGAAGAAAAGAATGAAAAATGCGATAGAAAAAGGTGAAAACGGAAATCCAAGCACATTGCACCATTTCCAAGCGAAAAGGTATATTGGATTTGTCCGTAAAACGTGTTTCGATTCCGTAGCACGAGCAAATAATTCAGATGGGGACATCATTTCTATTTTTGTCGCAACGCGCAAAATTGGAAATTAATGAGCGATTAATTCGTTTTCGAATGGTTCGGGTGGTAAAAGTCGGCGACTGACAGCTAGCATAATTTAGTTGTCATTATCGGATTCATGGTGGTGTTTGTAAGCAGATGGGAACGTTTCTGCATTCCCAATCAAAAGCACCGTTAATTTGAATTAATTTTGAAATGACGTAATCACAATGACAGGACAGGATAACCGTACAATTTATAACCACACGGTCTCGAGCTGTTCGATTGTGTGTGTGTGTAGATCGGTTGTCGTGTCCAATGCACACAAATAGCAAATCTAATAACAGGCCAGAGATATTCGATGGAATGATAATATGAAACAATGGGCACATCATTTACACCATTGCGGTTCACTGGACGCTGCATGCAAATGAGCAACAATCCTAATTAAAAGAGCCGAAACTAATTAATTTGTGCAGTTGAGTGATCAAATTTCGAAACCGAAATGGCGTTGTTGCGGTTAGACTGATATATGACAAATAGCCGCCGAAACACAACAATGGCATGTTCCTTTTGCTTGATTTGAGGTAAGGGGAAGGTGAAAATCTAATGCAATATTCCATTGTACGTGTTGTCAAAATGCTAATTACGGTGAAGAAAAAACGAGCGGCATGCCACTTAATCTAATGATGTTTTCCGAGCGCTTCATATTCTTATCTCATTGCTGTTTGTTTGAACACACAAAAGTTTCTTCTTTCACGTAGGCGTGACATGAACTCGAAATCAATGAGACGTATTTTTTTCGTTCGTGTGTTCGTATTATTGAACAGAAAAAAAATTATGTGTCATTCTCATTTTTTGTTCAGTATTGTTCCAGTTAACTTCACTTTGGAATGTAATTGGAGACATGCTGTTCTTTCGCATGCACATAATAAAATGCATTTTGTGTTCAGTTCGTATTTCAATCGTCTGGAATCGTCGCAAAGGAAACATACACCAAACATACAGAATTTCCCATGTCTTGTTTGTCGATGTTCCGAGGCGAAATGGAAAACAAAAACACCCGCCGACTTATGACGAAGAGTTTACAAAGAGTTATGAAAGCAAACAGTAATAAGCGCAAATAAAAAGCTTTTGTCAAAGCCCTGTCGTCTCTCTCTCTCTGTGTCTCTCCTTCTGTATGGGAAAAAGCTTGTCAAAATAAGAAACAACAAAAATGGAACAAAACTACGTCTCTCAACTGCCACGCAACTCTGTAGTTAATCCAAATTGATGTGCTACTGCTGTTGCTGTTGCTGTTGCTGCCACTTACATTTCGTTCTCTCAGTCACTCAACATTTTCATATCCGCCACTTCGTATTCGTTTCATCATTCCGAAATAAGTGGAACATGCTATGACAAGCACATCACCATCTTTTATTTCTTCTTCTTCTTTTTCCTGATATAAATTTCATTTTGTAACACAGAAAACATGCTCCGCAAAGCACTTTTTGATCTTAATTAAGCACATTTCTTCCAAATAGATTATCACTACGTAAGCATACGGATTTTTCATTGAGATTTACATTTGATCTACGTCTCGTATATGTTAATGGGACAGAATAAAAAGTTCCATTTAATTTGGCTTATCAAAATTCATTGGAAGACATGTGGATATGCGGCACACGCCATCTCTCACCGTTAGAGTGAGAGAGATAGCAATTTTTCAAAGCGGCATATTTTGATAAATGTGCCATTTGGGCGGCGCAATATGTCGTTATCATTGTTTCAGTCTTGCCTTGTCAGGCCACGAAAATACGTTATCATCAAATACACCGGACAATATGAATGGAACGCGCTCGCTTTCACTCTCTCTGTCTCTCTACACATATTCCACCTTCTCTTCTCTCTCTCTCTCTCTCTCTCTCTCTCTCTCTCTCTCTCTCTCCGTGTGTGTGTCAGTTTGTCTTTTTTGCCAGATGCATTCATTTTGATACCATTCATTAGTTTCACATAATTTATTTATTTAATTAATCTAACGAGGAAACCAGCTTAACGACATGAAAGGATGTTTTCGGGAAATGTTATCATGTTCTCATTTTCGAATAAAGACCCAGCACTCGTGTCGCATACACACAAACACAAAACAGCTTACAAACCGTACAAAAATCACTCAAAATGTATAAATCATGCTATTGCCTCCACGGGAAAATGAACGAAAGTGATATGTAATTAACAGATGTTCAACAAAATGCACGATTCCCATTTTGAATTCCCGAAATACCGTGACAAAACACGATGACACACGATAATTATCCGGGTTTTTGTTCGTTCCGGTTTGTAATTGAATCGAAATTTCTGGGAAAAATTCACAAAATGATTGACATGGAAGGAGTAGGCTTCCGCAATTTGAATGTTTTTCATCACATGGATTGATTTCCAATTGGTTGAAATCATCGTATTGATTTTGGTTAATTCTAGCTCACGCTTGATCTGTGTACTGTGGTGTCGATTTTAGTATTTACCAGACAATTATAATCACGTTCGCATTGCAAATGGACGCTGTGAGTGACCCAGTCACTCGATGATAATAGTTAATTAAGTGGGCTTTCGGTTTTTCACTTTACACTGTGTATGTGTGTGTGTATTTGCGTTATTCTCAGTCGTCGATTATATTTACGGTCATTGGAGCAATCCAATTGGAAGAGCGCATTTTGCCGAAGCATGATCGAATGTATGCCGTACGGGTGGATTAATTTGATTTGATTAAGTATAAAACCCAATCACAATGACAACATCGTTCGCTAGCCGCACTTATCATCGACGACAAAGACAACAACGACAACCACATGCAGTCTGTGCATAAAATGATGAATATTTTGTCTCTGCAAAATATTAATCCGATCAATATCCAACTTCATTTTAGTTTCGTGTTACCGACCGATACGAACCATAAATTATCATTGAAACAGTCTTTATGGGCATACGCACCTTTTTGCGCGCTACTGCTGCACAGCTCTTGTCTTTATCCGAATTCAATTATGATGCATCAAACATGAAAACACATTTCAAATTCGACAAAATGGAATTTCTCTCGGCTGTTTGCTTTCGTTTCATTTCCACTGACACACACGCTCTCTCTCTCTCTCTCTCTCTCTCTCTCTCTCTCTCTCCCTCTAACTTCCACTCTCACTTCGTTCTCGCACTCTTGAACTGTGAGAAAAAGCTGAACGAAAATAACCGTATATCAATAAATATAATTCAGTGATGTTGGGGCTGGCGGCAGCGTCATCGTCATCCACATTTGAATATGAATATGCATGTGGCTGGTGCCAACAAATTATGCTCGAGCACATTGCACGCATTCGCATAAGGCATTAGATAAAAGTGCTCATACTGTGACAATAAAATTGTATTATCTTGCATCGATTTCTGTGGAACGGGGTGTTTTTACGCTATTTAAGAAACAAAACACTTCAAACATTCGATCGCACGCACGCGTACACATGCATCAACAAATGGATATTATTCCCATTTCGAATATAACATTTTGGTTATTGTTCTATTTTTGTGTATTCTTCTGTCAGCGCAACATGTGAACCACTGGCTGCACGCATTCACACACTCACGTGCGCGCTTATTCATTCGCTTAATGGAAGAAGGATTTTGTTTTTATGCCATGCTATTACTTAAGGAGCTTTTTACCTAATACTGATCTAACTGCTCTTCCATATATAGCCACAAAATCTAATCTGGCCATGTCATATTCAGTTTTCATTTGTGATAGTGGCTTCAGGCTAGAACTGTATATCTTGTATTCACTGAAAATTCCACAGAAAATGCAACCACACTCGAAACATTGCGAAGGCGTTCTAAGCTCAATAGACACATTCTACACACAAGGTGACATTTGCCGGGATACAGAGACTGATAAACGAAAATTAAATTAATGTAAATTGTGTGTATTGCATGTAATCAACCGTAGGAGACGAGGAAGTGGTAGTCTTATTTTGTCTCTTGCCCCTTTTTCTACTCTCGCTCTCGTTCTCATTTCGCTATTTCATTTGTTCGATTGTTTATGAGATATTTTCATTTCATTTGCTTTGGAAATGCTTATATAATCTGATCTGGTGTCTAGCCTTTGGTACGGTGCGTACGTGTTTTTGGCCATTTCTACCGGATTTTCCGTTTGATGATGCCCTCATCCAATGTATATACGTATCACATTCAAAGTAAATTAAATAGTTTTCGTGTGTCCGGTGTCGACTTCAGCATTTTTCGACATTCCAAACATTCTAAACCATAAATCGTTTGACGACACAATTAATAGTTGCCTTTTATTTAGTGCTCTCTCGAATTGTCCTTGTTCACATTGTTTTTGACATTAAGTGTGTAATCGAAAATGGATTCTCGCTTTGCGTATGTATATATCGGTTCACGTGCCATTTCAACAATTTTTTTTTGCAAAATTGTAGCACGTTTCCACTTATCGAACTGCCGGGTGGAAAATGTAAATGTTGAAATGTTGAAATGTTGCAATATTCATTAATTAGGTATAATGTAGATAGTATACCCACGAGTATTAATTAAAATTGTTATGGTTATTTGTTCAATTGAGACAAAAACAAAATTTCGGATGGATGCAATGAAACAACAATAAAAGTTTGAAAGTTTGATTCTTCAGTGGGAATCCCATTGATTTCTTCCTTGCCGATCAACCTGCTTTAACCTACTTGTTATCTGCCGCCAAAATGATTAGTAATCAATTTTAGTTCGTAGTATTTATTCATAGACAATGTGTATTTAATTGAAATAATGGCCTGATTTACTCATAATGTTTTGTTTTTGGTAAAACTATTGTTTGGTGGACAGATGGTCACAGAAAATTTTCTGTATCGAATATTCGATACAGTTCGATGCTGTCCGATTGGATAATGTAAGTGTCAATCGATCGGTTTATTTCACAAACAAATGGGGAAATCATTAGAAAATTCTAGATAGAATCTGGAATGAAACCATTATTGCCCGCACGCACATTGTCGATAATATTCAAAAATTGAGTTCGAAAAGGTCACAATCCGCATTGACAGGTAAACGGAGAAGTAAGTACTTGACGGCGACGACGGCGACAGTAACAGAATAAATGATTAATTTATCACTTTGCGTGATAGCAACTGGGGAAAAAAACACAACACAAGAAAATTTTGTCATTTGGGTAGCTGGATGGGTGTGGGAAAGTTGATTTCTTGTTATATGCTTCAAATCAATGTTCATTTACAAAATGTAATTAGTATGGCATATTTGATAGCAAAGAAAATTGTCACTGTCTTTCTTGGATTGATAGTTGTGCTATGTGGCATCAAAAGGCGTGGTGAGAAAGGAAACTGACTCACTGCAAAGAAAAAAATGTCGGCTTCAGTTTTTTAATTCAATTTGTTTGGTAGTTTGGTCGCTCCAGGATTTTATCATCGCAATGGATTACATTGAGTTGGGCTACAGCGCAATCGAAAGCGTACCATAACAATAATCAATAAAAATTATATCGGAAAAGAGATCATTGAATGATTCACGTCAATCAAACTGGGGTTGGCTTTTGTTGCGGCCCCGTAATAAAAGCGCGACAACGTAAACATAGTGGTAGAACCACTTCACTGTACGTGTAAATACGGTATACTTCCGGTGTATTGGTCATGGATGTTGTACAACAACATACGTCATCCAGGTGGAAAGATTGAGCTCCTGTATCAACGGATTGTGATTGCAAAAATCAACCTCCGGCTTCGATTGAATTTTGAAAAATGCAGCTAAACCCATTTGTTAAATCATCGAACCATTTTGAAAAGCTTTGGCATGCAAATGCGTCAATTGCCCGGTGTGTGTTGGTGTGTATGTGTGTTGACTCATTGAAATTGTGGGACATGATCCTTTTCCAGGCATCACACATATGACAAAGCAAATGTCTGAGTTCATGAAAACACACAGTCAAGCAAATAACACAAAGCACATCGCAATGTTTATCCACGCAAAACCATTTCCAAGCCCAGAACATTCTTTAGTCGTTTTATGCTTCATCACTATATTCCTTTTCTCACCCTTGTTACGTTAATCTTTTTCGACGAATGCCATCTATAGACGTCAAAGAAAACGGCAAATAAATAGAGAAAGAAGAAGAAAAGAAAATAACATGTAAGCACTAACGACAACAATAGCAGAAGCAGCAGCAGTAACAGCTATTTGAATGCTCAAGCAAAAATATTGACGTCGAACAGTGAAATTCACTCTAAACCATCGAATAAATGAATCACACAAAATGACATGAACAATGGATTTTCATTGAAAGGGTAAACATCGAATTCTCGACTGCCAATAATCGTCAAGCCTGGCAAGTACGGGAGAAAAACTGAGAAAAAGAACACAACAAATTTTTTTATGGCAAAAATATGTTACATATTCTTCTACTTTTTTTCTCCTTTTGTTGTGCACTGAAGTTGTCAGATATTGAAATTGCTTATAAGCATGAGAGGTACGTAGGTTCGAATTTCCAGCAAGAATCAATACAAGCATCGAATCAATTTCAACGCAGTCGACAACATAAATTCCGCTTGTACTAAATTATAATTCTTCTACCATGAATTTAATATTACTTGATGTGCATAGGCTAAGCGATGCTTTTAGAAACAGATTTGCTGCCAAAGTATTTTTCCGTCGTCGTCGTCGTCTTCTTCTTTTTCTTTTTCTTCTTCGTCAGTTTAGTTCAGCTTGAGAAAATTCTTTGTAAAGAATCCCAATCATTTATCGAACGAACTTCTCCTGAATGGGTATTTTGTATGCATCTATTTGTGCAAGTCCCTGAATCGAATTTTGATCCCATAAAAACTACTCATGTTTGAGGTGCTCATTTTGATCATTTTGAATAACATTGTTGGAAGACGAAGAGATACGAGATTTCCATTCAAATCAAAAACCATTCATGAAACACAAAATAATGTCGAACCATGAATCCTAGCCCAAATGGAAAAAGAGCATTCACATCAAACGAAAATATGTACGAATGCTTGAAAAGTCGAGTTGGAATTAATTTTGTGGATTTGTAATTAAATCTAAAGGTGTCAACGGACAAATGGACGGACAGCTACTTTTTTACACAAGTGACCAAAATTATGTCTAAATGTGCGAATAATGTGGGAAGCTATATACCAAATTGTAGGTTTTTAGGTCCTCTTTCCATCGGATATATAAATATTACAGTTATTTTGAAGATTTGGTGCCAATTTTGAGGAGAAAAAGCTGGATAGGCAGATTTTTCAAACGGACGGACGGACAAATTTTGGTTTTGTCCGTCCAAAAAATTTCGTTAGAAAAATTTCAAAATAACTGAAACATTTATATATCGATGGAAAGAGGACCTAAACACCTACAATTTGGTATATAGCTTTCCATATTATTGGTACAATTAGACATAATTTTGGCCACTTGTGTAAAAAAGTAGGCTGTTTGTCCGTTGACACCTTTATTTATTTGACACCTTTTATTTAAATTTTAAATCCATGCAAAAAAGCGTCATTGTTGTGGCTTTTTTTTGGCAAAATGTGCCTATTAGTTCTGTGGTGCGTACATATATGTAAATATGGCTTTGATAAATGCAATGATATGAAAATGCTCTACAATCGGCTTCTTAATTATGCCCCGTATATTTGTGGCTACTTGGGCTAAAATGAACGGAAAATTATTCCATTTATGAAATTATACCATCAACATAATTTGCTATATCGGTTTTGAATGGTATGTATGCCATGGGCTTCATATTTGTTTAATGCACGACGTATTTATCATTTTAGGCGGTGGTGGTGGTGGTGATGTTTCTTTTTTCGGGCATTCATATTAATAAATAAAAAGAATTACATTGGTAATCCCGAACTTTTCCGTACCGTTGGCCTGCGTTGTCCGTAGGTACTTTTGGTTATTTTTTGTGAATTTCCTTGAAATAAAGGCAGTGAAAATATAATAATAAAAATGAAGTGAAAAATCGGTCACTTTAACTAAAACTTCGACAATTTTGTATGGGAGGTACCCGTAAATGGACTCCGATTGGCTTCAAACTTTCTGAGGTTTCATTTTTTGGAGAAAAAATAAGATTTTGAAAGTTTCATGTTGATCGCATTTGCAGAAGTTTGGTTTTTTGTCCTCAATTTTTGTCGAAATTTTCTTGGAAAAAATTGAGGGCCAAAAACCAAACTTCTGCAAATGCGATCAACATGAAACTTTCAAAATCTTATTTTTTCTCCAAAAAATGAAACCTCAGAAAGTTTGAAGCCAATCGGAGTCCATTTACGGGTACCTCCCATACAAAAGTGTCAATTTTTTGAGGTTTTTCTTAGGGCAAGTACCCCAGGATCAAATCGAAAATGGCTCATCTTCGAACTTAAACTAAGTTTATTGGATACAAAACTTTTGGGACTTCCAGATTTGGATTATCTTAATTATTTTTTGAGTTATCGTGTTTACAAACAGCTACGACGACGACAACGACGACAACGACGAAGACGGCACACGAATGGAAAAGTGTCTCAAAAAGTGGTTTTCTACGCGTTTCATGAGTTTTTATGATGATGTAAACCAATTTTGCGAAAAAAGTTTTCGGGACCAATTCCTATACTTTCCCTTGACACGTTGTGTACGGAAAAGTAATAAAAAAAATCAGTCCAATGGAAATATCCAATCCGCAGCACATTGTGGAATATTTGATTGAAATCGATAAGCTCATATCGTTGTTGGTCATAACCTTTTCGCATGGCAGTGCGGTGTATGGTTTAGATTGTTGCGTTCATACACCACCAACCATAGCCCATTTGATAGATTGTCTTGTGTCTGTGTATGTGTTGTTATCATTAGCATTGGGCTGTGTAGCGTCAACATCACATTTTCGGTCCTAACATTTCATTCAAATTTCCGATACGTTTTATTTTCAATGGCCACGCGTACGAGTTAATTAATGGGTTTGTTAAACGCAATACAAGCATGTGATTAATGGGCATCTACAGATATTTTTTTTCGTTGTTATTGCTCATCATTGTTCTGCGTTCAATGCTGTTTTCAAACGAATGTATCGCTTTATCGTCATTCGAAAGCGTATACATTGTGAGAAACATGTAATTCTGAATTCTATTGAATTCTGAACAACATTGTTCACGACTGCAAGGGGAAAGCGAAGAAGAAAAAGAAGCATCATCAGTAGAAGTAACAGCAGCAGCTACACATGATGAGAATAAAAGTCTGTATATAAATATATACATTTACTGGTATGGATCTCGACCTTCGTCGATTCGTGTGCGCCTCAGTCTCGGCTTTGAGACACACCGAACGACCGTTTTTGTGTGTGCTTCCATGTGCGTAGATAAAATTTCCTCGTGTACAGAGGTCTTATTAAGGTAGCTTTTGATTATCCGCAAATATTATTTGCTTTGGCAATTTCAGTAAATCGCCCGGATGTGTGCGCTCGGCAAAATGTGTTCAGATAAACAAACAAGTTCGTGCGATGAAAAGTAATTTCTTTGAAGCTTTTCAGCTTTTCATTCATAGTTTTCGTTCGGTCGACCGCTGTGAATGCGACGGAGCCAAACAAAAACACATCTTTTGATACATGAAAGAAGAAGAAATTGTCTTTTCACAAAAAGGAACATCGACCAGATTTCACAGATAATATGTGTGCGCTAATACTTTTGCTTTTGTTTTGGTGTATTAGTGAAAATTTTGAAATCGGAGATTCCTTTGATGCATCAGCTACATTTTAATTGAACTTTAATTTGTTTTGGAAATCAGTTGCATGAGCATCGCAAAATTTTACAGCCTAGTTCAATTTGAAAGTGGACGTTGTCACCCTAGTTGATCAAAGTTTCCATTGAAGGCATTTTACCATCACCGAAATGGAAAATATTTGTGTTTAAAATTAGATTTGAGTGCAAAATATGACACTTGCTCGCTGGCTGCATACTAAAAATACGAAATGTTGGAATGCCAGATCCATTTGCTATGCCAAATATTCAGCGCGACGCCAAAACAAAAAACACATGCACAAAAGACGATGAAAAAGAAAAACACACCGAATGCGACAGCGCGCAACGCAATAGCCAGCAGCGGCAAAGGGGGCATGTTTCATGTTTACATTATTTGTATTTGCTTTTATTTACACCGAGTTTTCGTATCTTGTTTTTGTTGTTGTTGTTGTCTATGTTTCAGCCGTCGTCGTTTTCCTTAACTGATTTACACTTGGTCGTTCTCTGTGTGGATATTAGGCGCAAGTCGAAAATGGTGCGATACGCAATTACTTTCACAGCATACACACACAGTAACTGTACCGTCCGATAACGTGAGTGTGAGACACGCTTCTGCTGCTATTGATGATTATGAGGATGATGCAAACGCGTTCATATTCATCTTTCGATCGCCGACCTAGTCGAACGAGTGATGCCGAACTCAATGTCGTCGCCGTCGCCGCTACACAGGTCTATTCATTCTTTTGCTTTTCTTTCTTAATTGTATACATAAACATATAAATGAAAGGACGTTCCGTATTTTTTTACGCGTAAATTGCAACGATCCGACACATTTGGCATGGTTATCGCTTGATGTGCTATTCTTTGCATTCGATAAAGAGAAAAATCGATGTGTTTTCTTGTGAATCATCGTTTTGTGTATGTGTGACAATCAAGTGTATTGACGAGAGGAAGAGAGAGAGAGAAAGAAAAAAATACGACGCATTTTCGTTAGTGAGAGATATGGTAGAGAGCGAAAAACAAACTGTACTCGGTCTATGAACCGGCCCCGTCAATAAACAGCCAAATAACCGTTGAACACTAAACGAAGAAAATATTCCCAACGTATATTGAATGTATATGTGGTTATAAATACTCTTTCAAAAATTGATTTTTTTTCCCCACAGTTTCCATATTTTCGGGTGATGATGTGGATTGTGTTCGATGTTTTTTTTTCTATTCTTTCTTCCTCGGTTCTTCTCTTTTCAAAGTGTACAACGAATGTTTGTGAATGAACATGTGTGCTTTGGAGCAAAAAGTAAATCATTTTTTTATCGTTTAACGCTTGAAAATAATTTTTTCGAGCATATTTTGAAACTTACTGAAATAAATCCAGTCCCGTCGTCGCTTTGACCATCCCGATCATAAGAATGCTTAGGAATTCAGTGGGATAAAGAGAGAAAAAAACAAACGCATACGTATAGAAGCGGGAAATTTTTAATTGCGAATTTTTTGAACATACTCGAAAATTATTGGGCGGAATGCGTGCGTTGTGTTTTTGATAGAAATATTCTCGTGCATACCGCTATTTACATTTTAAATGCGACGCCAAAGCAAATTCATCCGCGAATAAGCTACTCCGTATCATGATGCACCGAAATATGGAAGTACTACATTTGAAAGTAGCTTATGGTTCAATTCCTTTATTTTCTTTATCCGAAATAGAATAAGCAGAAAAAAAACAAGGCTTTACTTTGGCTTTGGCTTAAGCTCCATGTAGATTTACAAGTGTATAATTTTTAAAATATGCATTCAAATGAAAGCTGGTTGTTTTTTTTCGGCTCATGAGAGAAAAACAAGTCGAAAAAAAATTACCAACTGGATGGAAAAATACATGGATATATGGTTGGAATAAAATTGAGTTGGTGCCTTGTTTTGAAGAAGATGAAAAAAAAACCGGTGGATCTGTGTGAACATGCTTTGCACACACACACCTACACATATCCGCCCGCACCACCAAGTCCAATTAAATGATAAAAAATTCATCTAAGCCCAGCTCAACGCGACGGAGATGGGGAAATATAAACGAAATGAGAACTTGAATGGCACGATAGCAAGCATGAACTCACTCATTTGGTTATAACCAAATAAAGCAATTTAGCATGTCACACATTCGTGCCCCATTTCCAATATTAAATCACGTCGAATCAAGTATTCAAAGATCGGCGAGCGGGCGAAAAAGCGAGCTCACGCGATGGAAATGCGCACCAAGATCAAATTGTAGTTGATTTATAATTGCTGTTGACCGTTACGGGGTGTTTTTATTTCGCTCGCTTCGTATCGGATGTTTTTATGGTCACATTTAAGTTTGTGTATACCATACTGGTAAAGCGAACATATCAAGCGAACGGAGCACATTCGTTTGGTGATTGCGAATCTGTTGGCTTTGATACGGTAGTCATTCTGCGAAATGGTTCCATTTAATATTCCGAGCGCTACTATCGAACTCAGTCAAACAGAAAAATCAAACAATTTATCTCTATTTAATGCATACAATAGAATCAGTGCAAACATTATTAAAGCACATATTTTATTTAACGAAATCGAGTGACACATTCACATGAACGACTTTTTTTCGTTTGCATTTCAATGTGTGTTTGTTGTTGTTGACGAGAAAAAAAAATTCTTATCATTGCCTGAGCATAAATGAATGATATTAAATTATAACGAGAACGATTGTCGTCTGCGTGGCAGAAGAAAAAAAAATCTATCGAGACACTGATAATAATTATAATTGAATGTGAGCTCATGTATGAAAAATTGATACTGTGAGCGTTGAATGTGTGCGTGTGTGCCTCTGCATTAACCAAAAGTGTATATGATACGCTTCTCTCCATCAACCAGCTAATTAAATGGTGTATACGAAATGCCATTATGTTTGTATAATGGGAAAAATAATTCGATTTTTGAGATGACTTTGATGTTATAAAGTAGATAAACTGAATTGCAGGTGGAAAATAAATGGCAACACAGCGCAGCAATGCTGAAAGTGAAGCTCTGCCGTAAACTGTAACCTCGATCGAATGGCATTTTATTTTTTTGATAACAAACGAGACGCACTCAACAAGGGAAAAAATTGAAATTTCTGTGCCGTAGGATAAAGTAAATAATAAAATGTTTGATAAGTTTTCCGTTCAGTGGGAGAATGGCTGACTGTGTGGATGTTTGTTATTATCGTAAGCTTTTCTTCTACATCATTCATTCACGGTATTCGGGTTATTGTTCGATCTGATGGGCTCAGATTACACTCTTCTCGTTTCTTTTCACCGTTTTTGATTACCATTTTCTAGACAAATAAACTGATAACCGGTTCTTTTTTCGGGTGTGGGTTGTTTTCGGTTTTGTTTTTCTTCTTGTTGTTCTCCTCATTCGTTACGAAGTCAAGATTTAACCTTCCGTTGTTGATCCGCACAAAGTGATATCAAAGTGTGTTGAAAGTCATTATTAACAGCATGAAGCACAATGCCGCTTAATTTGCATTATCAACCATCCAGTCATCCAGTTTTCATGTTGATGAATTCTCGGCAGACGATTGGATGATTAGTCAAACAGCACCGAAACACACACACACATCCTTGGAATGGCATCATTTTGAGCATTGGAGCCGGTGCAAGTGCTTGTTGCTCTCTTTCTTTCTTCATTTTTACTTTCGTTAATATTGTAGCATTCTTTAATTTGCTCGCTCGACCATTTGGCCGCAAATTGCTCGCAAAATATTCGCAGTTGGGAGTTTTTGAACAACAAGGGAATTTTATTGTTCATAGCGGCAGCGCAATCCCAATGCTTGCACAACCGCTGTAAATCGTCGACGACGGACGACACAGAATAAATGCTACTGCAGGTAATGTCGTGGAATAAAAGAAGTGCACACTGATCCAAGGTACGTAATAATATTGTAACGAAGCAAAGCCACACGAGCAAACATATATTAACTTTGCCGGTGAAAGAAAACGAACGGAGCAACGAGAAACGAAGGATTTCATATATTATTCAGATTTTATACATTCGCTGCTTTTCAATTTTCTTCTTTACTTTCGCATTTCGGTGCACCATGAACGACGAACACGCTCTCTGAAATTCGGCGATTGTGGAAGAGCAAAATTCATTGGCGTCGTCGCAAACAAAGCCAAATAAATCAAATGGGGCAACGAAAAACCCCAGGTAATTTATTGAACATGAAGACAAAAAAAGCGTGGCATACTCAACAGCCAAGCCATTTTATTAATTTTCTTCTCAAACGCGCGCGCACGATCGTCATTGTTGCCAACATCGTTTACAATCCCTTTCACACTCGACGAAAATGGCATTTTTAACGTTTCCAATGTGGCCATTCATTTGATGGCTGTTATATTACGGCATTCTTTGCTTCTCGTTCTCCATTGTTGCTAGAGATAAATCGACGCTTGGCTGCTTACAAAATGAAGCCAGCAACAGTCAATCCTCAAGCACGAGTGTGTTTGAATTGATGAAATCAAGACATTTCCTGAATACAATTTGCTGCCAAATTTATTATTCTGTTGAGACACTTATTCTTACTCACTCACAGACACACATACACACAGCATTCCATTCGGTAGCTAGTAAATTTCCTCACCGACTTCCATCGTCATCGTCGGAAAGCTTAGCGCGTAATATAATCGAGACACTTTAAATAGAATAAAAGGCAACGAGTGTGCAGAAAATGTCATTCAAGTGTCTTGGATCGATGACTAATTCAATTGCATACGTTTCAAACACACGTACATACACTTCACTTCACATTTTGATTTGTTTATATTCAAAATCATGCCATTTGGCCGACGTTATTTTGAAATATGCACCGTGTACAAACACTGCAAATTTAAAGGCATTTATTGATTTTGCATTGGATTGAAGTTGTTTTTATTTGTTCGCACACTGTAGCGCAGTGGCACATAGAAAAAAAGAAAACAAATCCATCGTAAATTGTTCTTTTTTCTTCAGTCTTTCAATTATTTCCGTTATCGAGAGATTCTAATTTAAGGATAGTTAGCGCAGGCGAAATTCGAAAACAACCATATTCTCTTTTTTTTCCTTCATTAATTCAATATTTTCCGCATGAAAATCAATAGCACTTGAATTGAAAATAGGAAAAATGTCTTCATTTCGAAAATATCAAGGTAATTTCGATTTATTATTAGAGAATCATTGGGATAATGTGATTACTTGAACGGCTGTTTATTGCTCAAATTGGCTGTTGCCTTGAGCTTTATTTTCGTATTAATTTGGACATAATGCACAAAATTCTCGATATGACAACACTGTTTGAAATGGCAAACCATGAACACTCGGTCGAGAATTTCTCGCTTGACTTATGGGAGGAAAGAAGCGATACGAACAGTGAAAATTATTCATGTCTAAATAATATAGAAGGTAAATGGTGTGCCCGAGTACATCCGAAAATTTCGGTTGCAGTTAACACCTTAAAATGTGTGTCAAACCTAAGCCCATGTAAAATAGAAGTCAAATCCATTTATTAAAGTAAAATGTATGCGCGCACGTGTTCGGTCAGGAAAACTGGGCGTTTTCGGAAGAACTATAAGTTTAATAAACGGAATTAAACTGACAGTAAAGTACGAGCAGGCAACGGCGGTTGAGAACACTTTTCGAATAAAAATCCCTGAAAATATGTAGCACATGGCACAAGGTATGAATTGTAGCTTACATAATCGCATCATACGAACGGCTGAACGCCAATTTAACCCTAAACCCCTTCCTCATCACTTGAATTTCCTCTTCACCATGCAGAATCTCAACACAGTATTATTCGTGTAATCAATAAAATTAACTAAATTTAGCAGCACAACAACCTCAAACCAAAAATCCCGAATTCATGCTCATCCAATTTAAAAGTTTCAGTCATCGGTGAAATATGTTGAACGGCAGAGATCTATGGCAATTCAAAACTCTTTGAATTTTCACCAAAAATCCCATGTAAATATTACCAGAGAGCAATGAACATTCGGTATAGTGCATCGAAGCTGATTTTCAAAACTTTGTTTGATGAGCAGCTCATTTTAATGATTTTTGAGACAGAGAGGGAGGGAGGTAGAGAGTAGGCGCTAAAGTTATGTTACTTATTTCAACACACTGAATATGGATTAACTCGATTCGATAAACGACGTACAAATTGTGCAACATCCTTTGTATTTGAATTGGGTTTGTTTTTCTTTTGGCATTTTAATCGAATTATGCATAGTACAAAACTGACTGACGACAAAATAAACGCGAGCAATGTGATTAGGGCCCAAAAAAGTTACTGCTGCTTATTATCGACAAGCCAATTGACGTTTGAAATTTTATAATAGCCAAGCCCAACTTATCTAACATCTGGGTGAGCGAAAGGCATTCGATGACTTCATGTGATTAAGACCATTTATTTAAGGCTTTCTTGGAGAGAAAACACACTTCTTCAAACTACCAATCCGAGGTAGTCAATGTGTATAAATTGCGCAGTCAAACTTCGTACTATTTGCTATTAATTGTCCATTGTACAAAAATCAAGTTGACCAAAAAATCTACGATATATTTGAATTGGTCGACTGAATGAATGCGTTGAATTTTAATGCCCAATGCGACCACACGCTTAACACTTTCATGCATCTGTTTTCATTTCGTTGTTTATTCGCCGCATATCGCTCATTCGGTTGAGTGTGTTTGATAAGCGTTGAAATACTGAACGACTCAAGGCAATTTGAAATGTTTTTTTTTTCGTTCATTCATACGAGTATTGTAAATATATAAATATTATACATTGTTAATTGGAAGAAATAGGTGTGTATGGTGTGTCTTCGTTACATGTGACATTTATTATCCATCGTCCTCTGGTGGTGGTTTGTGTAAGCAATAAATCCATAGTTTGCACAATTTTGACAAATGACAGGACGCATAGTAAGGATGCAGTGAAAAAGAATGAAATCAACAAATCAAAAAGTAAACAAAAAAAAATAGTACAGTTACAATTGCTACAGCTGATTGTGGCCTATTCCAATTGTATACTTGTATCGTTTTCATACAACGCACTCCGCTAAATAATCTAAATATGTTGAGATAACGAGTCGTTTGTGTATTAGTTGAAACACTCACAGTGGATCAGTTTATTTTGCGAGTCTGTGGAAGAAAGACGTCAAATGTGTTGTTGAAATGAATGTAAACGTTCATTCGGCCAGAAAACCATGTGCTTTGCGTGAACTTCAAAGTTATTTCCATATTCATCGTAGTTTAGTTCAATAGTTTTTCGCAATTTATTCGAATTTTGAATGCGTTGCAAGTTAATGTGAAGCGGAAAAAAACAAGAAACACACATATTGCCGGTATGTCAAAGTCGAGAGTGAAAAATACATGTAAACAATGTGTTTTCTACTTATCTCTCTCACGTAGCGTGACTCATTCGCTTGCCTAACGTGATCTGATACAGTTAAATCTAAACATATATACGGATATACGGATATACGGATATAAGTATTGTACTACATGTGTGAATGGTTCAATGTATATCAACACTTATCTGACTGGCCGAACGTACCAACGAACGAACGAGTGAATGAGTGAGAGAGTGAATCGAAGTGCGAAAGATGAATGAAAACCAAGCGAGTTTAATTTCATCCATTAAATGCAATTATGTGTCATAATTTTGATTGTTGAATCCAACAGAAACAAGACGATAAAACATCAGTCGAATGCGATTAGGTCATTTTGTCGTTGCTTCTTTTGTAAATAACGTTTATCATTATTATTATCATTAATCATGTTTAGATGTGTCGTAATCTTTGTAATAGATTCCCTGATTGTTTTTACTACTGAGTGACCCTTTGAAATGTTAACACTGAATAGTTGAATGCAATCATCCAATGCGATTACATGTTTGCTAATATTTCTTGACACAACGAGTTTGTTTTCTTTTTTTTTCTAATCAAGGACAAACAAAAATCTACGTAATAAAATTGTGTAGAAAAAAATGTCACATTTAAATGCAAACGAGAATCCAACAGAGGCGAACTACACAGCCGTCGAAATGGCTGCCCGACCGCAGCAATCGCCAACGGAGAGTCGATTTAAGCGGATTGCCAGTTCCATTGGCCGACAGTGGGAAGAGAATGGCAAAGTTAAATTTATCATAACTGCCTTGGGCATATTTCTATCATATATGCTCGTTGGATACCTGCAAGAGATAATTATGAGAGGCAAATACTGCGATGAAAGCGACAAATGTGAACGATACGAATACGCCGTTACACTGGTCTGTGTGCAATTCCTATTTTCATTCACTTTTATTAAAGGTAAATTGTAAAATCTTCTTTTTCTTTCTTCAACAAATACTTTTTTTCCCGAAATTAGTTGTGGTGAATTTTCATTAATTTATTTAAACTTGATTACAGCGTTAGATATTATAAAACCGGAGGATAAAAAGGATACAACAAATTGTCTGTATTATATACTAGCAGCGGCAGCAAATGCGTCGGCTATGGTCAGCTCGAATAAGGCATTAAAATGGGTTACCTATCCAATGCAAGTGATTTTTAAATCGGCAAAACCGATTTCAGTCATGATTTCCGGCCTATTCATTTGCAAGCGATACGCGACTCAACGCTACCTTTTCGTTCTAATCATTGTAATCGGTGTAGTTGTGTTCAAGTTTTTCGAAAGTGACGAAGTTAAAAAACCGAAGAAAACTGAAAATAAAAACGAAGCAAATACAGCCAACTATCAACTGTATGGAACCGCATTGTTGATTTTAAGTTTAACGATGGACGGGGTACTGGGTGCGATACAAGACAAAATTCGAGCCGTGCATGGACCAACTTCACGTCAATTTATGCTCGGAATGAGCGCATGGGGCTCTGTGATTCTTGTCACTGTTGTCATCGCAACGGGTGAATTCAAAGATGTGTTTGCATTCGTGTCGCATCATCCGAATGTAATTCTTCACATTTGTGCATTTGCGACGGCAGGTGTTGTTGGTCAATTGTTCATTTTCACGATGGTCGCATCGTTCGGTTCGTTGGCATGTTCTGTTACCACAACGGTGCGAAAATTCTTCTCCGTTCTATTTTCCATCGTATTCATGGGCAATCCATCAACGCCGTTACAATGGTTGGGCGCAGCTTTAGTGTTTGCTGGATTGTTTGCGGATGCATTCTTTGGAAAAAAGCATAGGCCAGCTCAGAATCAACATGAAACGGAATTACACTTGGAAAGTGCTGAAAACACCGAACGACTCGTTGAAAATACAGATGAAAAACCAACTATTACAAAATTCAATACCACTCAACCAAATGCACAAGAGATTGTCTGAATTCCATAATTATAAATTTTGTATTTGTGACGATTTTTGTCGAACAAATGGAAGAACAAAGGGAAAAACTATGTACAAAAAGCCAATTCCATTTTTCAGTTGTGAAATAAAAAACTAACTTTTATTTATCAGAATAACAATTTTTGCTAATAAACATTCAAAAAAAAATATAATCATAAACACAAAAGACCTTGTATTCATCTCGGGCGAAAAGTTTTTGCAGCAAGTGCATGATGAAATACTTTCAATGGTAAGTGAAAAGTTCAGCTTCATTCCAGCATTTCCTAGAAGTTGATATCATTTCGAACGTGATAAGAGAAGAAACAAGTGAACAACAATGCAATCATTTCAAGTTGTATTGCTTGTACGATACATTGTTTGCTCCATAGTTTCTTACTGTGGGAGCGTTTACAAGAAATGACTGTGACATAAATCGTGTTGCGCTGCGATAATATTTGCTTTTCGTGGAAAAATACACACAACAGTTTGATTCTCGGAATGAATCAAGTAAATAAGAGTTACGCAGTATTATTTCAACAAAATAAGCTACATTTTGATGATGATTAGCCAATAGCTTTGGCTGTGTTCCGAAGTAAATGATCGATACGGTTTGGAAACATGAAACATTCGTAGTGAAGAAATAAACAGAATGAAATTCCATAGAATGCACCTACTTTCAACCAATTTCAACATTTGCTTTCAGTTTGAATTTAATGAATTTACTCCTCTCAAATTGACTTGTATGGCAGAAGTCAACTTATTTCCTATCCTCTAATATTTTTTTGATGAACTCGAACAGAGAGAATTCCAGAGTGTATCCTCAAACATGCATTCCGCCACATTTTGCTGTGGGTTGATTTAAGCGCATTTATATGAGCAATAAATTGTAATTACAATGTGTAAAACTAATTGAATAAACCAGTTTGAAAGTTAATCATATATTCACATTCGGTTGCTGCTGTTTTTTTCCCATAGCTTTTATTATTACCCATAACAAGAGCAGAAAAAAGGCTTTAATGTTAGATAAAACATATATTTCATCATTCCATTATGATATAAATTGCGTTGAATGAGCTGCGTTCATTTTATTTTGCGTTCAGCATATGTCCGACGGCAACTGGAAAACAATTTTAATGGAAAATGTGGAAATTGCGTTGCAAAAAGCGTAAGGTCAAATTCAAAATATTTTGTTGTCCATGGCTTTTTTCACGTTGGTCCAACGACGAACTGCTTTGAAATGTCATGGTGTGACAAACTAAACTGAAGGCAAATCTAATTTACAATACATATATTAATGGCATTTCAATGAAGTTTTGTCGGTTCCCGGAATTTTCCAGTCAAATTTAGAGTAGATAATTGTCCCTAGCGGCACGCAAACCTAATGATTACATGGACCCATCGTTAAATTGCTTCATGATCAAAGCGGGCTTTGATAAAGTTATGAACTGCACATCTTTTATGAGGCTACAGATACAGAAGCACCGTTTTGGACCAATGGATCAAACGAGGGGGCACGTGTGAAGAAAATTGCTTTTTTCTCCAAAAGACAGACATCACTTTTTACACTTTGATTATTATTCATGATGTATCAAAACAACGCTTCGTGGTATTTCGGCGTCGACATTTAACATGCTACACATTGAGCTCGGCATCTCCCAGATTCGACCACTTCCGAAGAAGTTGATGAAAAATTCAGCACGATGTTCCTTTGCGCTGATTTTTTTCTCGCTCTCTTTCGCTCTTATTGATCTGCCTTTACGTGATGCGATTAAAAATTCAAAAGGCAACACACTACCCGAAAATCTTCACTTCATCATAAGGCCTTCGCTACGTAGATGCAACAAACCAGTATCGTGTTGAGATTTCATCTCTGGATTTCCTCCGTTATCGAGTAGATTTGGAAATACAATGGATATCCTAGTCTAAATGGTCGCGAGAATACAAATGAAATCTTTCGAATCCAAAATAGAATTTCCAATTGAAAAATCCAATTAATTCCGATTGATTTGTCCTTGAAAATGGAGAAAAGCGACGGATGTGCGACTGTCAGTTGATCGACTATTTTTGGATTCAGATGCATCATCAAAATATTAACTCTCATTATATGAATAACATGCGTTTTTTCCGCTTATTGGCGCGTTTATTACTCAATTCAAAAATAAACGATGCTCATTTAGCACATTTTTCTTTGGAGAAAAAAAAACACGATTCACGACTCCTGCTCTGTGAATGAATGGATCGAAAATAGCATTTCAGTTGACTTGATCTCCACCATGCTTGTGGCATTCATCAATTTTCATGTGAAATCGAAAATACTGATTCGACTCGCATGCTTCATTATGTCGTGCAGTTCATTCCAAACGAATCGTTTTGTTGAACAAATCCACGAACAATTTAATCACATTCAATCGCACATCTTCTGAGAATATTTCGAATTTCATCAAATATTCACATCTTTCGACTATCGATGAATAATGTACACGAAAGCAAAATTAGAGCTAAGCAGCTGACAAGCACAATGCCACACCGTGTACAATTGCTTATGTCCGCATCGCAAATGCCATATATAAAACGTAGAATAATTTTCAAGGAGATGAACAAGTTTTTTTCCGTTGGTTGGTATTCAATTCTTTTTTAGGTATATCTATCCTAGTTCTTCTATCTGGGTCAAGTCATAGTCTGTGTGACCGTTTTTATAAACATGGTTGATAAAAGGTGCATTGAAAGTGGAAAAATCTCTCGAAAAATGTAAATCCCATGAGAATTTTTCCATTCCTTGTACCGTGCTGTGACAATACATTGCAAAATTGTTTGCATTTGAATTTTTAATATATCCACGTGAAGAGGTGTAACTGTCCATTCAAGAGTACAAATCGGTACAAATTCAAATGGTTCTCTGTTTATCACTTGAATCGATAAAAAATGGAACAAGGAACACACACACAGAGAGAGAGAGAGAGAGAAAGACAATCATTGGGTTGAAATTGTGAACAATGGAAACCAAACAACATGGAAACAAAGACCAATTCAATATTTATTACTTTTGAATTGCAATATTTATGTATCATTTAATATTTATTCAAAAATGTTCAAGTTTTGTCTGTCAGGTGATTGGATTCTGGACCCAATATTACTTCTCAACCGAAAGAACTTCGGAAAAGTTTTCAAGTGTTCAAAATTGTGGGTGTGCTATGGAAAAGTTTTTGAAAATCCCATTTCCATTTCGAAAAGCACCTTTCTATTTGATGACAAAATTACTATACAAACAGAATATATACTGCGTTTCAAGTGAAATATACAAAAAATGTGGAAATGTGGTTTGGAATATTGGAGAAGATGCTCGTCATCTGCAACATTTATATTTTCCATTTAATGAAAAAGGTAAACACTTTAGTAGGCAATAACCTTCACCGAAATTACATTTCAATTCATCTAATTGCTTGCTCATTCCGTTTTTGCGGCAATCAATCATCGCACAACTGAAACTCTATAACTCTGGTGTAGCTACGTAACCATTATTTCAGAAAAAAGAAACGATTTTCGGCGAAAATATTGAAAAGCCGAGAGAGAGAGAGAGAGAGTTAAAGGAATACACAAAGGGACGACACGTTTTGACGAAGTCTACGGCGAACTCATGAACTATCGAAAAGTCAATACAAAATGATACGAGAGTTCGTGGCGCTGCGAGCGCTCAAATGATGTTTGCACTGAAGTGTCGTCAGCTTGGGAATACAAAAAAAAATCGCGATGACGGATGATCATTGGGACTTAAAGCGATTTCGTATTTATTGTAGTTGGCCGTAAACAATTTCCTCTCGCGCCGGTTTCCGATTCGTGCACGCTCGTTCGCATCGACAGAATAATTTTCCAGATAAATTCATGAGGGGAAAAATGGTTGCGTGATGACAACGCAAATTATGCTGTAAATATAATGGATTCAATGAAATTTTCGGTGGAAATGAACGAAAAAAAATAAACGTTATCCGAAATTTCATGTATCTATCCGAATCGGACGGAATTGTGGCATTGTGAATATTTTTTGGGAGCTCTAACGACTGACGATTGATGTGGCTATCTCAGAGAATGAGAGAGTGAAGGAGAGGGAGAGAAAGAGCAGCTAAAATGATTGGAATCATAATAATTTTAAATGAATATTTCATTCTGTCTTTAATAAAGACTCTTTATCTTTCTCGCCGAAAATCTCTCAATCCCAATTGAAAAGCACTCTCCTTTGCTTTTTCTCATTGAAGCGTTGCTTTCAAATTATGCTCTAATTAATGATATCAGTTTTTTTTTGCTGAGTTTGTTGAGAGTTAATTGAAACCAGATTTTCGTCTGAATGGTTTGCTGAATTTTTTTTCGGATTACGTGCTTTGCGAAATGTTGAATGTGATGTCAGGCACTAAAAGGCAAAAACCTTCGGGCGAATTTTATGAACAGGCAAATGGAAGATAAAAGAATCGACAATGGGGAAAAAAATGATGTGTGAACAAGCCCGTTTTCATTTTTCTTTCTTGTCATATTTGCGGCTACATTTGTCGTCAGGGTGACGCGCATTACATTTCACTTTCATGGCATTCTATCTGAATTAATGTATTCAATTACTATTTATTGTCTATGTTGCATGCATATTGGGCGGTTTCACGTGCGTGCTTAATGCCCATTGAAATGTTAACATAATTCGAGAAGAAAAACAAGACCATTGAAACAAACACAAAAAAATTAACTCCATAATAATGATATCAATTGCTGGTTACTAAAGCAACTAACTACCCTTGCTCATCGGTCGATCTATTTTGGTGCGGTCAAATCTTGTGCAATGAATAAGGAGTCGACTAAATTTGGCGTCTATTGAATATTTTTTTTTCCATATTTCACTTGATACTTTGTTTCATGTTGCCCGTTTGCGTTTGTTTCTGTGCACTCGCACACAACGAATAAACTTCGGCGTCAAAATAAATGTTCACTTCATGTCCGTTTGGCACACAACAACGATACCATCCAACGAACAAAATGTCTTCATTTCAACTTCGTTTTATATTCATACAATAGCCGCAATAAGTACCATGTTTTTTTTGTTTTCTTAAATTGTTAAATATTTATTGTGATTGTATGCGATGAATGGGAGCACGCGTTCGCGTTAACATTCGCATTGTCTGTGTGTCATATTGTGGCTTCCAATCCACTTCGATTGGATCGATGGAAAGCTCAGAGTGGCCCAAAATCAACGACTCCGCCATATCACCACAAGGCAATAAAAATAAAGTGACAAAAACATTGAGACGAATTCATTACGCTGAATGTAGAGCGCATGAGAGTAGGGGAGGTTGGTAAAGAGAACAAATAGATGTAGATTTGTTTCATTTGGTATCATATCCATGCTCTCGATAACTGTGCTTCGGATGAATTGCATTCTATTCGGATTGATATTTCTGAGTAAAAAAATCGATGAGAAAATCTAAGACAACCAAGTGAATCGATGCTACTGATGATAACGAATGCGAAACGAATAAAAGCGGAAAATTGAAATTTATGTACATCAATTGCAGTAGCATTTGTTAAATTCGAATCTATTTATGTGCATTTCAATGGGGAGACAATTGCATCATGAATATGTTTCGTCACATAGACGAAAGGATGTTTGTTGGACACATTTGTCTGGCTGAACCAGCTAATGGCCGATCGCTTGTATAAAACAAGCGAATTAGTTGCATAAAGCAACGAAATATTGAAACAAAACACAAACTGAAAGAAGAAAATCTAAAGAAAACATGCAAAGCTTTCTTCAGACCACATATCGCTCGAATGCCGTCGAGTCTCATCCAATTAGGTTTTGAAATGGTTTCAAAACTCCTCTGGTTAAACGTGGAGTGCACCACCTAAATGCTGATTGCGAATACACAATTGTCATTTATACGGTTGCAATTATGGCATCATTATTTATGAGCATGTATCGTGTGCGTATCTGTGTCACTTCCTTTGTCATATTCTAACCAATTCAATGTGCCTGTGTAAAACACACACATTGTATATATAAGACGATGCCGTAACAAGAATCTATGACAATCGGGCACGGAAGCTTTTTAGTTTCATAACATAAAAATAATTTCGATTTTACCATTCGCCTCACACAACGGTTGATATAACATATATTCGTTTGTACCTGTCTATTTATTTATTTATTTTGATATGCATGCAACTGAACACTCCACACTCGAAGTGCAGTGTAAAGCACGAGCAGACACAAAAATCTAGTACACATTACATTCCGAATACCAACTTTTCACTATCTTCATCTTACAATGTGAGATTTCTGCATACGAAAATGCATCCATCATTCAAGCTACCGGAAGATGTGGGCACAAGTTATGTCCAGGGACAATTCTAGTAAGCTCATGGCAGTCGACTGTGAATTGCAATACTTTTCCTGTACTTCACCGCAAACAAGTATGAAATCAAGCTCAGCTGACAGTGTGGAAGTTGTCATGTGCATAGTTTCGAATGCAGAATGAGTGTAACGGTAACGATGTAATACGAGAATGATGCGAAAAACTACAAATACACGCTGAGAAGTGGTTGAATTCTATGCTCATGCTTCGCTCTCGAGTTTCGAGTTGGTTTTGTCGAGAAATGCAAAGAATTGACGAGAAGGAGTGAGAGACAGACAGAGAGAGAGAAAAGAGGGAGAAAGAATAATAAGAAGAAAAGAATTGTATTCGATTCAATTTTTAATGTCGGTCTCGATGTTATTATTCCATCTCTTTCTACTTCGCTCTCAACGAAATAGATTTGATACCGCTTGTTCTCAGACAATTCAATTTGATTTGCACTTCAGTTTCCATTTTTGTTGCCATTTATTATAAACATTCTTGTGTCGATATTACAACCAAAAATCATCAGCTAAGTGAATGGTATATGGTATATGCGTATCTATTTTAATTTTTCCACATTCGAGTATGGAAACGGATAGATTTGCTTTCATTCATTTTCTTTTTACATTTCTGTTGGTTGAATGAGTGGCATGGGGCCCAAAAGATACGCTCCACTTTGAATTTGTAATATCCCAATCCATGGGAAGCGCATTTATTCCAAAAAAAGGAAATTACATATACATTTGGGTAGAGTAAATAAAGCATAAATGTTACACACACTGAATATCATGTTTGCTTTTTTCCTCACTTCAGAGAGCAGAGAATAAAAAGGGGTATCCTTACCTTCTTTTTGAATACGGTCCTTGTTTTCGTCGTCAGTAATGTTTGCTTTTGTACTAGGCAAACAACAGAAAAACGAACCTTTCTGAACTCTAACACTCAACTGCTTGCTGTACGTAAGTATGTATGGCGACGGATTCGTGTGCTATCGCGTTTTTTGTTTGGTAGACAGTTCGTATTGATTTATCAAATCTGAAAAATTATAGCATTAATCGATGTTTGTTTTGATTGAATATCGATTGTTCAGTTAAGAGTGTATGTGGCCCGTAGTCGTCATCATCATTGTACTCGTCGTCGTTGTTATCGTTGTATGCGAGGGAGCGAGCGAGCGACCGAGCGACCAAACCGACCACCACCGATGATGGTTGGTATATAAAACAATGAGGCCGCCGATATATCGTTCTACCAAAGTGTTTTAATTCGATTAAGTAAATTCAACTGACGTATACGTTACACATCACAAATAAATTTCAGCCCAAAACGCGTTGCATTTCATTCGTGAACAATTTTTCTTTTATTTTCTACAAATATTCAAATATTCTCAACACTTTGTTTTCACTATGTAAATACGCACATGACTTTTCATCGTGTTCATACGAGCTTTTCCGATCCGTTAATGTTTTTGTTTCTTTTATAAATAACGTTACGATCGAGAGCGCAAAAAAATGCGGTCAATGAACTTTTCGGCGACTTAGCGCTTTATCGTCTGTTTCGATTTGCAAAAATCGGCTCTTTATATTTCACCACGAAATAAATACAAACAGAGTCATCTGAAAATCACACTAGCTTGAATCGAGAATCGAAAACCGAAAAAAAATATTCTCATATCCAAGATAGAAATGGGTTGTTCGTTCAATAGTCGACTTTTCGACGATTACACCGTATACCAAATGAAAATGTTGACGGCTATACTCCAAATTATGTACTAAAGTATTTTCATGAAAAGCGTCTTGTGTTATCATAATCACATACAACTGAAAATGATTGCACGTATGTAATTTGCGTTGTGTGCTGGCTATTGAGTGTATGTGTGTGTACGCGTGCGTTTGCCGTACGGAAGCCGCATCATATGGTTCGCTATAAGTTGAACGTTGTGTGAAATTGACGAGGAAAACTCGACAGAGATGATGCTCTGTGAAGTGTTTCGTTTCGCTTCCTTTCGATACGAGTCAATTGCTAGCTTTAGCACATGGGATTGTGTATTGGTTAGAATGTAGAAATTTGTTTTTTTCTGCGAACCTATCTTCAATACCCGCTTTTCATCCATTTTGCTTCTCGGACTCGTTCGCATATCGGTCGGCGGGTTGAATTGAACACGCTTCAGAAGGATTGCATTGTACGAGTACTTGTTTTGTGTATCTTGCTCAAATGTGTATTTGTATGCGATACGAAATTTTGAACCTGCGCACAAGCGTCCACAATCCGACAGCACGCGTGCTTTTCACAGCCAAAATAGCGATATGAGTGAATGTGTCTTGGAATTGAATGTCCTACGTGAAGAAAAATTGCTGGCAAAGTTTTTAAGCAATGCGCTTCTTTGTGTACAGACGTTACATTTTTTTCGTTCTATTTTTCTTCGGATGCAGTTACTGTTGTTGTTTCGTTCGGTCGCTTCTGACTCCATTTAGAATATCATTCGTATTCAATTCAACGGATGCTCATCAGTTCGACGGCGATATCTCATTTCGGGCAAATATCACTCGGATGCTTTGGAAAATGTCTGTAATCAGTGAACGCCGCAAAAGACGCAAATGAAGGAAGATGATACTGTGAAAGTACTAGAAAAAAAACCGCCACCAACACCACGAATTCGGGCCAATGATTCATCGCTGAATGCAATTTTTCATTGTGCTATTTTGTGAGTGCGTCGTGAGCATTGTTGCCATTGTATATGAATGGCATCAGTGAATATAATTTTGGTTCTGTTTCTTTATCTCTATGGCTTGAGATAAAGTCGTGCCTGAGATGGGGATATTTGAAATTGAAGTGCATGTGATAAAGCAAAGCTATTTCCAAAGAATTTTCTTTTAAGCAGCAGTGTGTTCATTTTTCTACTTCATGCCATGGAGCCAGGGTGATGATGAGCATTGATTATATTATTATTATTGGGAACACTCGCTGTAAGCTCCCATTTAATCCGAATTTGTAGCAAACAAAAACGAATTAACGGTTCGATGGCAAGAGACAATCCAATGCAACGCAATCCAAATGGAATGGTCCCTTCAATTTTCCCCTTCTGAAGCTAAATGAAATAGTAACTCTTGAAAAGTATGGCTTTTTCCCTCACATTTGATTTTATATCTATAGAATTCTCTATGGTTCTCAATGAAAACGACATTGAATAGGTTTGAACATGGAGAAGTATGTTGCAAACACATAAATGGACTCCCAGCAACTTTTTCCAATTTTCACCCATTTTCATTGAATAATCTTTTGCGCATTTAAATGCTTCGTTAAAATTCCTTTAAAGTTTTTTGCACATCGTCCACTCTACTGAGAAGAGAGAAAGAGTTAACAGATTTAATGGGAATTCAGTTGAAAATCAACTTAATCTATCCATTTAATTAAATTATAAGTTGTATAATTTCCAAAATCGAGAAAAAGAAATTGAGAATACGATTGAATTATGTGATTTTGTTCGTTCAAATGTTCTGTGCATGCTTCGCAGCCTGTGCGAGCGCACTCAGACACACAATACGTGCTAACTCATTCAAATGGCATGCAAAGTACACTTATTCAAATCAATTTTCGAACAGCAACGCTGAAAAAAGAGAGTACAACGACCCGAGTGAAGACACACACGCCGAACAGAAAAAAAGCAACAACTCTGAACAACCGAAAAAAGGCCACGCTTCAGAAGCCAGATACCATGTATCACGACGCACTTTCATTTTTATCTATGAATCAAACGAAATTCCACAGTCAAGCGAATGAACGAGCAATCGTTTCTTTATTGTTTGGTCATGTCGATCATGTATGACGCGTCGGAAAAAAAAACAGCACACACCGTCGGTGTATGGACATTGCGCCTGGAGGAAAACCATCAAAAGTGAAACACATTGAAATAAAGAAAAAAAAACCATGGCATTTTTTTCATGTCGGAATATGTAATGATAATCACGGATTCAAAGACGTGAATTACAGAAGCTAAATCGTGCGTACAACGCATAGATTCAGGCACACGTGATGTGCGGAATTTTAAACAGATTCTTCCTTTCATATCGCTTTTTTCGCTTGCTTTGGCTTTGTCCGAATTCTCTATTGCACAGTTGCGTACACACAACACCGAAAAAAATGACGGGATTTCACACAAAGATAACGCACACAAAAGGGCATGAACTGTTTATAATCATATATGTGCATGGTGACAAAGAAAAGGAAGAAGCATCTAATACATGGATATGCTTGAATTTTGCAACCTCTACACTAATTAAATTAGCACGTCTGGGTCCGGTTTGCATGCTTTACAGCAATCACCACTAACCGGATGGCATAATAAAATTTTCCGACGAAAAATACTGGAGCTCCTTTTGGAAAATAAAATATATATTCCGTTGAAAATCTGTTAATTTTTTTTCGTTTGTTCGTCTACCACGTAGCAATGTCATATCATTTTCCATTCATATCAGCGTGCAACAGTGATAATATAATGTGGAAAAAAAACACGTAAAGAAATTTTGCCATTTCAATGGAAATTGAAATTCATTTTCGGTGGTCAAAGACCTTTCGCTATGTGTATGGTTTTTTTTCTCTCCAGCCAAATAAACCGTAATTTGTCCGAGCCGATATCATTTTCGCCTTCTTCATCGTTAAAAAGCGTCATCGTTAACAGCCACAGTGCACTCGCTGACCCAAACAAAAGAAATGTGACAACTTGGACAAATCAACAGAAACGGTGACTTCTTCTTGATGGAAATAATAAATGTTTTCCATTTCAATTTCATGTCATTTGACTCCATTGTTTTCGAATTTGTTTTTGCTGCTATTTTGTTTGTTATTTCATTGGTTTATGCGGAAAACGAACGCAAAAAAAAATCAACTCTTTTGCCATTGTTATAACGATTATGTCCGGTTCGAATATGTCTATCTCTTGTTACATGTTGTGATGTGTCAAATTCTTCGTCTTCTTTCTTCGTTAAATATACAAATTGTTTTTGTAGTGAAAGTGTTCGAAAAATGATTTTTTTTTTCATTTTGAATGCATGGAACGGAATCCCATGAAATCACTTCTTACCGTTTCTTTTCGATCGTGCATATTTGATGATTGTCTTTTTTCTCGTATGTGTGTTTGAACAACGCACTGAATCAATGAAATCCACGAAAAGAAGCGATTTTTTGTTCATTTTCGCAAAGTGTTTTTTTCGGCGTCGTCGTTGTGATTTCGAAAGTAAAACTAAACCTTTTTTCCGATTCTCATCAATTGAATTGAGTGTCATCATTAATCCCATTCAAGTGATTTCGTCTAATTTGAATGGGAAATTTCATCGTTCGACTTCATCGATCAGTTTTTTTTCTTCGTTTCTTTGAACTTCTGTCTCTTTTTCTTCGAGATATATGTTATCAAATGTGGCACATGCATATTTAGTGAGCACTCAGTTGATGTGTGTCTTCTTTTTCGGATGTCTTCAGATGACGACTGACGAATCAAACAAGGTCATTTCAAACTATATATTGAATATCGTACAAAGAATGAGAAAAAGCCACATTTAATAAGCAAAATATTTAAATAAATTTCTCTATATTTATTTTTTTCCTCGTTCTGTTTTTTTATCTCTCTCTCTCTCTCCATATTGTTGGGCTTTTCACTGGGTGTTAGTATGTTTTGGCTTTTGGTATTTTTATGAGTTTTTGGGCGTGTATTTATGGTAACAAAAATGCGATTCTCTTGATCAATTATTAGCTGTTGTTCAGCTTTGAAGTGACCAGAAGAAAAAACTGGTGTTTTGATTATGCATAATAACGGCTGCGACGACCAAAACTCTTAAACTCTTTCATACTTATTACGAGAGAAAAGAATATGGTGCTGACGATGGAATTCGGTCAGCAGTCACATAAAAATATGACAGCGTGCGCGCACACGCACGCGGCAAAGAGAAAAAGAGCACAAATTCAAACCAAACGGGCTTGACCCACACACGCACACACACTTGCGTACAGACACGGGCCAAGTGGATCGAAATCAAATTTATTCGTGGTTATCTCGCGCAACGTGTCATCTGACGACTGAATGCAATTAAATAAATGATTATGTGACTCAAAGGTCGATCTGGTCGCATACAAGCAAAGTGCATTCATTGTGTTCAGAGTGTGAGAGAGGGAAAGACACGATGTAAACATCAATGGAAAGCAAGTTTATATCGAAACAACGGGACAAATGAAGAAAAAAACTAAAGCACAAAATGAACGATCTACAGACATTGTTCATGGTTACATTTCTTTGCTCTACAAAGTATATCCAAAGCTATTTGAACGTGATGATCATCTTCCATCTCGCCAACATACACATCCATCGCGGCTGTAGAGCGATGCGATGTCGCCAGCCAGCTAGCAAAGAAATGCTATGTCGAATGCAGAACGAAGAGAGAAGAAAGAAGAAGAAGAAGAAAGCAAATGCTGAATGAAAAAGAAAAGCCACTACCAGTTGCACTCGTTGTAAGCTCGTGTGTGTGTATGTATGTGGCTCAGCCATTGAATGAACGCATACACGATCGTGTTCTTATGTGTGAGTGTGTGTGTGTGTGTGTGTGTGTGTGTGTGTGTG